>NW_022742319.1:929047-937404 GCF_011630105.1 Anneissia japonica | reverse complement strand
TATATTTATATTATATAATATTCATAAAACATATATTTAAAAAAACACATATCTAGTTATATGCCTATAACCCCAGGTGTGCTATGCCCGATTCATGTATATATAGGCCCTAAATAAAACTGTGGCAGATCAAACCAAGTTGATCTTTCCACTCTGCCTATTGGTTCATATAATAACTGTGTTTGTATTACTATTATAATGATAGTTTCATTTAATCTCATATTTCAAGTGATTTCATTGTGGCAAAAGCATGTCATAGTAATCATTATTACTTTTATCATGATTTATTTTTTAAGTTTTAGTTATATTTTGTTTTTATATTTTTCAGATTTGATGAGGTGAAGGACGAGGGTGCATCCTATTTATTTCTAAGCTAAAGTCAACGTACAGCACAAGAGAACTTTTAAACTAAACTTTATCGCACCCTGTTTTGTAATCCACCGCTAACAGCTCGCCTATTCTGCATCTGACCAATCCATGTTTAGCCAACAAGCTGAATCACTGCACCAAATAAAACCTAGAAAAGATACCTTTACCGATGACGCTTCCATATTTAGACTAGATTAAATAAAGAAAATTATCTTGTGAAATTAATTCAAGTAGGTTTCCATTGATAATTGGTATGTGGTTAAAATATAGATTAGTAAAACATTAATAATAATTTTTTATATAATCTTAGTATACTCTTTATACACATAATCCATAATAAATACATGTCAACATATCTGTTTCCATTGAAAAAATACAAAACAATCATAAAAGTCATACCGTAAAACCTCGAATTGAAGCACAATGGGCTTAATCTCGTGTGAAGAAGCCCATCTCGAATTGAAGCCCACCTCTTCAGTTTGCAAAATTAGCTTAAAAAAGAAGCCCATCTCAAGATACCATAGGCTTCTTTTCGAGATAGTACAGTACATGCACAGTACATGAATTTCAAGAAACAAAATAAATTAAAATCACACTTGGTTTATACAGAAGTTTAGGTGATTTTATGCCGTTTAATACAATCTGTGATACAGTTTTATGTTACAGTGTCCCTATTTATTGTTTTATAGTAGTAATTCCAAAATTTAAAACATTCATTTTGAAAAGAAGACCATCAAAGTTCTAAAAAGTCCATGGCTTCAATTCGAGGTTTTTTTCGGTACTTTAAATAATTAACTTGTTTTTTTGTAATAACATACAAATCATCATCTTGAACATAGTAATTAGTGTAAAAATGTTTAACGATAATTTTATAGTGAAAAATGATAAAACACAGTCACTGAAAGACTTTTTTGTTTTTTTAATGTTTTATAATTATCCAGTATAAAATCAGGGTACACATTTGTAAAATTCAATAATTTATATTCTCAAGTTTATAATTTTTATTTTACTGAAAAATCAGCAAGCTCATTTTTAAATTATTTTTAATGATTTTTGTCATTTTTTGTTAAAATGTTAATTTCTTAAATTTTTCTGTAGCACTTCATGTACATTTTTTCTGCATAATAGAATATGAGTACTTTATCCGTTTGGTAGTTATATTATCTTATATTAGTGCTATTATTATTGATGAATGTCGTGCAGCATTATATAAATAATATGTAGCTTTATTACTATCAGTTACCAGTTAACTACAAATGTTTTCCCTTTAGGCAGTTTACTCTGCAAGGAGTTTATGTAGGACCTACATGTAGGTGTCAAACCCTACCAGTGTATATACAACATTATTAATATCACTATCATCATCATCGTTCTCATCATGTATTTATTTAATTAACCTCACTCAACATATAGATACATAATGGAAAAGGACAGCTTAAGAAAATGTTTATCATCATTATATTGTTATTGTTATTAATGTTTATGCGTGCATTTTAAAAATCACATTGGATTGTAACGTGCTTGTATTTATTTACTGTGGTTGTATTAAAAGCTACTGCAAATATAATTTTTTGCTTTACATTATCATAGAAACTGTCAATGTCTGAAATATAACTTGTATTATGGGTGTTAAAACTAAAGTAGCATAGAATAATTATTTAAATAAATAACTTCATTAAAAAAAATTATACTGATATAAGGGAACAAAATAACTTACTTGTTTAAATGACTTACATAATATATTATACTAGTCTTAATTAATAATATACTATAATAACTTATAATGTCCCTTCCATCCACCTATCAATACTAATCAAATCAAATCTAATTCTCCTAATAGTTTAAACATTTTAATATAATTGATTAGTTCTAATAAAAATATATTTAAAATATTTTTAATTGAAAATGTTATATATTTGTATTGAACGGGTTAATAAGTGTACAGTATACCCTTTGACATATTATTTTCTGTTACACCCACACAAATTAAACTGCCCATGTCTAGTCAGAGGTCAAGGCACTGAAATCACAACGTATCGTTCGTATTTTATGAAGCATTTAATAACATTTTATTAAAGCAGTTGGTTGCAATATTCGCCTAATATAATATCGCAAAGATCACCAATGTTAAGGAAAAAGACTTTTACAAATACAACGAAAAACATTACACAAGAGCTTTTAATACTTTAAATTTGCATTTATGTACTTCATTAGAATTCTGAATAAATTATAATTAATTAAAAATAATAGTATACACTCAAGCACTTACAATTATGGTTATTTATACAAAGAATGGATACCAGTAATATAGGTTCTCTTCAAGATCACACAGGTAGCTGGAAAAAATGTATCGCGATCTTACGCGATTCACTTCAGAAATTGTGTAGCAATTCTTTTATTATTTGTAGTTTTTTGTAACTAATTGTGTTATATTTATGATATTAATTGTGTAAATTTATATATATTTTAGTTTTTATATATATTTTAGTTTTTTGTAGTTGATTTGTGATGTTTATTTTTGACATTCCATTTATCTGTATTTTTGACCCAAGAAAACAAATTTCATGTAGTTATTTATATGAATAAATTGAACCTTGAACATTGAACTGATTATTACAAAGTAAAATTTAAGCCAACAACATACGCCTTGTCTAGGGGTAAATGAATTCTTATATATTTTACTTATGAATTTTCGTATGTAATTTTTTAATGTTTATAGTAGTTATCAGTAAATTTCCCGTCGACTTATAGTCAGGCGGTACTGGGGAGGGACAACTTGATTTCCTAGTCTACAACAAGATATCCATTCATAGAAACCTATCCAGTGGTGACTAGGGTGGCCAGATCCAGCTAACTTCGGCTTTGAATTTACAAAAATGAAATTGCGATAAATTGAGTATACAGTGCATACCGTGGCCGGACGTTTCACCGACAGACATTTTGGTCCACAGACTATTGTCCGAAATACCATGCGCCGACACGTGAATTTGCCGACAGACATTTTTTTGTGAACATGTTACATGGATATAATGTGTCACAAGTGACATATTTAGATGTTTTTAAAAAATTATAATTCACATAATAAATGCTTATTAACTACAATATTCCAACTCCAACGTCTAGAGAATTTCGTTACCTCAAGTCAGAACAGAGCCCACTACAGAAAATCGTTTCAGACTGTATTTATATGACGTAGGCCTATACATATATATTTTTTTCGTGCACCGTTCATATTTTAATGACTTATTTAATAGTTATTTTATTACATAATAGTGTGCCATTTTGTTACATATTCTTTATTAATAAATAATTATTTTCTGTTTGATCATGTATTTTTATGTACATTTCCTTATTATTTCTTAATTTGTCATTTTCTGTTTATGCCTATAATAAACAGTAGCTTAATCAATTTGCCTTTTCTCATATTTAATTTGTATTAGTTCATTCCTCATTTATTAAATTGTATATAACCATTAATTAATTGATTTGGCTAATTTGCACCGTACATTCAAATTGTTATTCATCCTGTGCTGCTATTTTTAAAATTGTATATGTGAATGTATGAAAGATACCAATCAATTAATATTGTAATGTGTCCTCACACTTGTATATTTTAGTTTTACTGTATACGGTATGTATTTAGGCCTACGTCGTATTCTAGTGTATTTTAAACATTCCTTATATTGTTATATTAAAGTATATTTTACATTCCATTGTTTACTTAAATTTGCAATAAAGTCACCTTGTATCATGTATCTTGTCTTCTTTTTATCTCAATTAATTGTACCAATTTAAAAAATTGCCCTTTATATTGTGCTAATTATTAAGTCTCTTACGATTTTCTACATTAGGAGCTACTAAAACATTTAATCAAAACATAAAGATGAACTTGTGTTTATTATAGGCCTGTATTCAATGATGACTACCAACCACCAAAACAAAACATCTGTCGACGAAACATTAATCACATCACAAAAAAAAGAAAAAAAAATATTGGTGAAATTTCTGTCGATGAATTGGTTTTAGGCGAATCGTCCAGTCGGAGAATTCCGGTGTCGGTTGATGTTCTTCCGGGTAACTGTCTGTCGGTCAAACATCCGTCGGCAAACTGGCATTCGGCGAAATGTCCTAGTAGCAGTGCATACTATGTTTACGAAATTTCTAGGCCTAGGTTCTAGTACCTTAGTCCCTATATTTATTAAACATTTAGTATAATGAATGCAAAATAAACAATCGATAATCTGGGATTTTTAACCCTCACCCTGTTGCGCCATATTTATGTACTGAAAAATAATGGCCCGTGGTCGATCTACTCGATCCGCCAAACTGGGCCTAGCAGCATAGGTCTCGCGTATTAAGCCCATCAGTCGTGGGAGTTTGCCTGCCGTTCGGACCGCTTCCAGTCCAGCGGCCAGAATATGACACACCCCCTTAACCGTCGAACGATCCCCTCTAAAGGAACGAGGTACATGCAACACTGTCATTGTGTGAATATTTGAAGTGAATCGTTCCAGGTAGTTTTTATGTTATGCGGCCGGAAGACCACAAAAACACACCAACGCGCGCTATTTGTGAAAATGCGTAAGCCTCCCCCCCACCCGAATCGTAAATCATCGAGATGATTAGGCCTAAATCTGTTGCTACGTAGATGTGTCAGTAAGAATTGACCATCTCTAATTTTAAAATAACGGCTTAGCCTTTGTTCAACACTACATTTAACATAATAATAATACAATATTATTATTATTATTATTAGGGCCTATTAATAATAATAATAATAATAATAATAATATTTATTACATCATCACCATACTAAATATATTGTTCATATTACTCATATAGGCCTATTATCAATAAACACACACACATATATGTATATATATAATATTATAGATAATATGATTATGATTATCATAATCATTAATTACTATTATTATGTTAATCATGATCCTAATTAGTATAATAATAATAATAATAATAATAATAATAATAATAATAATAATAATAATAATAATAATAATAATAATAATAATTATTATTATTATTATACAAAAGACGAATTCATTATACTGATAATAGAAAATATTCCCAGTTAACATAACATCACGTGTCATAATCTAGAGGACCAAAGGTACGGTATATCGTCATCTATTGGCTCGTGTGACATGCAACGCTGGCTCGATATCTAGGCCTACAATTGTAGGATTACCGTAACAGTTTCGTTGAAGAGAGGATAGTCAAGAAAGTAATCAATCGAGATACTAAAATGCGCTACTCTAAAACAGAAATTCACAATAGCCACGATTGCAGATGGAAGAAAAAACCAAACAACAAACTTAAACTGAAATGTTTCTGTTACCGCCGCAATACCCATTATGTCGAATATCATGACCAACGGTCGTGTCATTGGAGAACGGAACTGGATGTAAATCGAGCAATTCTGCGCAGAGTATGCAACTGCGGTAAATTCACGTCTGTAGGCCCAAATGTAGATGAGAATTGATAGTCAAAGGTAAAATTATTTGATTGATAAAAAAAAAAAAAACAGTAATAAAAACATAAAAATCCAGCAGTATTGTTCTGTAGTTCGGTCACCCTATTCTAAAACATATAGACCTACAGCGTAGAAAATGCAGAAACTGTGTTAGACACTTCCTGCATTTAACCTGATATCTTCTCTGCGTTTACGATTTTAAGATCATTAGAAGAAATTACTGTACGTCCATTCACAGAAAAATGCCGCATTATCATTTTTTGTTTTGTTTTTATCATTTTGTTTTTGTTTCAACTAACTCCTGGCTGTTTTCCATGTATGCTACGCCGTACATGTTCAATATCCAATAGGTGTACATTTTTATTTTGCTCACTTTGTGTCTCTTAATATGTTTTATTTTGATTTGGGCATCTTATTTGCATTATTAAACAATGAATACCTTTGTAGTTACTGATTACCTGTATATCACTTTTCTTGCATATTATAATATATTGATTCTAACAATAAAAACTATATTATATATAGCCAGAACAAAGTTGTCTCGTGACTTTATTCTAATTCATATGTTTTGCAAATTAGTGAAGTATCCCTGCACAAATTTTCCCTACCTTATTTCGAAATACGTTTAGTTAGCCATTTTGTGACTAAAAACTATAGTTTTATGTCAAAATGTGCCTTTATAATAGTTCCAAAATTTATCATACAGTTTTGAACCATAATTTTGTTCAAGTATTTTATTCACCGTTACGTATCTAATCTTCTATTTTATAGTAATTTGAGGTATTTTGACGTACTTTTAAATTTCTGGTAATATTCCACTTAAATTTACTGATATTTCAAATTTTAGAAATATATATATACAAATATATAATTTTCAAATCGAAGACGCATGCGCACAGTCCCGAAAAATCCACTGTCGTGTCTAGCGCCTGATTGGTTATGTTCAATATTATACATTACTACATAGACTAAACAAATTCGCGAAAAAAAAATCTCATTTACGATGGGTGCGTTTTTGAGTTGGCTATTTGGTACATCTACGAAGGCTGTAAAATATAAGAAGCAGTCTACACCCCCGGAGGAAATCCACGACAAAAAATCATGCGATTGGAAGAAAATTGAAGAAACTCGTAATCTGTTTACATGGAAAAGAGTCTGTAATTGTTCAAAATACGGTCCATATGATGAAAATCATCAAAAGAATGAATGTGTATGGATAAAGTTAGTTTCTAAAAACAAGTGCATCTTTCGTCGCTTCTGCAAGTGCAATCTTCATCAAAGTTATGGTTCAAACACAGATACTAATTAGTGGATAATAGTATTTAAACTGCTTACGGTAATAAGATAAGTTTCTTGTTTTTGTTAGGGGTGACGGCAGGATTTGCCCGACGTGGGGAGGGGGAGGGGTGCGAGGTCCCCGACGGGGCCGATGCCCCGACGAGGGGTCAGTTTACCCTACGAAAGCAAAGTGGGCGTGGATGAGCTTCGATTAAAGGTTTTCGGAGGTGGTCCTGGAGGTGAAGCCCCCGAAAATTTTGACAATTTAGGGGTTTCAAAGGCTTATTTAATCATTTTAGAGTCTACTAATATGTAGAAAATACATATGATTTTTTTTCTCTCCGACGAATCGTGTTTTTTCTCCCCGAAGGGGTAGGGCAGCTCTCCCCCTGGTTTCTGTGTATACCCATTCAGATAGTATTGCATAGAATACCAAGTGCTTGCTATTTTGGTCTTAGTATTAGACGTAATATTTATAACAAGAATGAAACCAATATTAGTATACTTTCAAAACTAAATAAAAACAAATGAAAAACCGAAAAGGTATAAAGCCCCGTCTACATGTATTTTATAGTAGACATAAATGGTACTCGTAGTACTGTATGTGCACAAGGAGAGAAAATTGGATCAACATAGTTCTACATGCATGTATCAATTTTTATTCATTTATTGATACAGTATTATTG
Source organism: Anneissia japonica (assembly GCF_011630105.1). Classification (NCBI taxonomy): domain Eukaryota; kingdom Metazoa; phylum Echinodermata; class Crinoidea; order Comatulida; family Comatulidae; genus Anneissia; species Anneissia japonica. The sequence goes on along the minus strand of NW_022742319.1, from coordinate 929,577 downwards.
TTTATTATGTACTGCAGTGTATCGACAAAAATGTTCGATGTATTTTTTTTATATTTAACAGTAAACTTAAAAATTTAAAATAAAATAAAATAAAATATTTAAAATATTTTCTCTGACTGAAATCACAATACTCTAAAAGTCGCAAGTTGAAACCAAATTTTCAAAAACATATTGTACCACGTGTGAACAAATTAGCATAATAAGAGAATGCCGAAATAGCTATCAATACATATATTAATTTTGTAATACATTATCATCATTATTATTACTAGTGCTATTACTATTTCTATTGATATTTCCTGGTTTAGTGCGATTATTAAAGCTAAATGTTATCATCATCATTATCATTATTTATTTCGATTATCTCTACCATTGTTATCAATATAATTATTATCATTAACATTACTATATTATTCGTATTATATATTTTCTAGGTATCTGCAATTTCAATACACACGGTGAAGGGAAACATCAAGGAACCAACGACTGAATATTTAGACAACCTGTACTTTTCCATCCTCATCGAAGGA
>NW_022742319.1:924211-927259 GCF_011630105.1 Anneissia japonica | reverse complement strand
TACTGGTTCTAATCTAATTTTTATATGAAACAGATAGAAAATTTTTAAGAAACCAAGTTTAATGACGACCTATTTATTCAATGTTGAAAAATATAATTCAAAATAAGGAATTGAGATTACAACAAATTATTGAATACATTATTATATACTGTATTGGATTAATTATTTATTTCAAATATTGATATTATAAATACTTTAAATCAACAATCACCATTTTCACATATTTTATCATTATTATTATTATTGTTATTAATATCAATATTATCATTATTAATTATAACATTGATATTCTAATGGGTCTTTCCCAGCAGTAGCATGAAAAGCCATTGTTTTTGTTCAGATTTTCTTTTCTTTTTCTTCCCATTTCCTATCATTTTGCACTGGGGTTTTCCGCCCGGCACTTTGGTCACTTTCCATGCTTGGCTATTTTCTTAAATTTGTCGAAGTATAGATGGATGTGCCTCCTAATATTTGATGTCAATCTTTCTAAACCAGATATTTAAAAAACCAGTCTGAATAAAAATTTTGAAAAAAGTTTAAATAAGTTACAAGGAAGAAATTATTTTGTTTTAGTGATGAACCAGGTTAGGGTGTAAATTTTAGGGTCATTTAAATTTCTGACGTCCCAGACCTAGATATCTCAAAACCTAATCGATGGGTCAAAACGACTTAAAAAAAAAATAATAATTTGCCATATTCCAATGAAGAAATGATTAAATTTTGGTGCCGACCCGGAGTACAATGTGGCAATGATAACCATTCAAATGAAAATGTCCCAGACCAAATATTTCAAAAACTAATTAACTGATCTGAATGATATTTTGGTGAAGTTTAGCCCTTTTACAAGAAAGAAATTATAAACGTCCTAGACCTTATATTCATAATAGTTTGTTATGATCCAATACAAAATGATTAAATGTTGGTGAAGATCCGGTGTAGGATATAGCTGCGAGGACCATTCACAAAAAAAAAAAAAAAAAATATTTCAAAAACTTATTAACTGATCTGAATGAGATTTTCGTGAAAGTTTAACCAAGTTACAAGGAAGAAATTACACACTTTTTGTGACGATCCAGTTTAGGGTGTAAATTATAGGGTCATTTAAATTTCCAACGTGCCAGACATATTACAAGGAAGACATTATGAAATTGAAGTGACGACCCGGGTTCGGGTGTCAATTTGAGGGTCATTTAAAATGCTTACGTCCCAGTTATTGATCGATACGAACATTTTCAGAATAGTTTTTCAAGGTCCAATAAAGAAATGATCAAATTTTAGTGACAATCCGGAGAATGGTGTGGATATGAGGACCATTTAAATATTTTTTGGACAGTTGAATGAATTATATAAACGCAATTTGCGTTTTCTAAAGAGTTTAAACAAGCTGCAGCTAGGTGAAACGCAAACAAATAACCATGATTTATATGAACAATTGTTGCTTTTAATCAGACATGTTAAGTCTAGTTACTATTGTTACTGTCATAACTATCTATACTAGTATTACTATTACTATTATGACTAATATTATTAATTATTATTATTTTTTATTCTATTCATTCTTCATAGAAAATTTTTCAAGAAAAAATCTTAAACATCTTGACAAATTTCTTGAGCACTATTAGTATAAATAATATTAACCTATCTATCTACATCAATAATAATGTATGTACATGGTACAGTGTATACCCATTATTGTCGGAAAACTCATATTCATGGTTTTGCAGTAAAACATTTAGAAAAAATAAATAGTAAAAATTACTATGAAACGAGACTACGACACACATAATTATACAATTGGTTCGCCAACAAGACGTTAAAAAATTCTAAAAATGAATGCAGTGAGTTAACAAAGAATTTATATAATATTATTAAATTGAAAATTGGGAGGAAAACATTATTAGATAAGAAAAAAAAAGTTTGGAGTTTCAGTAGAGAATGCTGTTAATTGTGTTGTTTCAAATTGTAGTTTAGAAAAAATGTTTAATATGACACATTCACTGAGAACCTATTTAATTCAAAATATTTAATTAACAATTTAATAATACTATATTTATTAATAAACAATTGATAGAAAATATTATATCACGTGTCACAAGTGGATAGTGTTACATGTGTATCGTCACCAATTTGCTCGTGACATGCACCGCCAGCTCGATACCTGTAACTGTGACTAACTTCTTCGTCAAGAGGGGCCTATTCGTCAGTAGAGAAAAGAATCATTGGGATAGGACTTGATAAAATGCCTAATTACTACTACCCTAATACAGAAACTCACTATAGGCGCGATTGAAATTGGAGGAAAATACCAAACAACCAACTTAAGCTTGATTGTATTTGTCCTCGCCCAAATAGTCATAATGTTGAATATCATGGTCAACGTTCGTGCCATTGGAGAACCGAAATCGATGGAAATCGAGCAATTCTGCGTAGAGTTTGCAACTGCGGTCAGTACACGACTGTAGGACCAAATATAGCGGTCAATTGGTAGTCAAAGGTAACTTCATTTGATTAATACAAAACAAATAAAAATAACCTCTACTATTATTTGTCTTCAGTTTGGTTACCCTCTATTAAAACATATATCAAACAACCTGAGTAATTTTAGCGTAGGGCTTGTATATACTGTATTTTACACTTCCTGCATCTGTTTTTACCCTTCTTTAGAGTAATGGTTATAGAGAAGGTTAATGAGTATCTTCCCTGTTCTTACGATTCTAAGATTATTAAAACAAATTACATATAAACTTATTCACACAAAATATGTTATTAATTGTATATTAGGTAATAGATTATAACTAACTGCATAATTACCGATTATTGTTACTAAAAAAAAAAATCCTACCGACTTACCCATTTAAAAAAATTTTCCTAAAAACGTGACCACCACAAGATTTTTTTTTGGCCTTACAGTACATCCATTCTAAACAAAAAATTTACTGGTTACTTATTTGTGTATCAATATCATTATGAGTATCATACTATAAATTAGTAACATTAATAGCATTAATATTAGGTTGATACGTCTTTTATTGTATTGAAGTGTATATA
>NW_022742319.1:917916-924064 GCF_011630105.1 Anneissia japonica | reverse complement strand
TGTACTTCATTTACGTTAGTGTACCAGTGAAAGAAATAACTCAAGAAACAGACATAAGTTAGAAAAAGGACACTATTGCGAACATTTAAAAACAGTTATTCCTCAATTTAAAATTTAAATACATCATGCGGATTTACTTTACAGATATGAATAGATGTAGTAAAAGCACATCAGATCATTAACATCGATGAAAAACAAAACCTGCTTTTTCAGTTGAGAATTAACATAAGTATATTTTAGTTAGAACAAATTTCAGCGTATTTGATATATGGACCAATAAATGTTTTTGAGCCTGGGAGTGTGAATTAATCAATCAATCATTCAATTACTTTTTAATCAGCAACATAAACAACGGTCCCAAACTACTGTCTACACATAAAAAATAAACCTTGATAAAATGTAATACTTATACTGTATAAAAATACAATGTTGGTATCCTGCAAAAATTAATACTGTTAAATAGTTGCTGTATTTTAATGTGCACAATCAAGTTTTTTGACAAAAATTCTGTTGTATGCCCATATTTAGTCATGATGTGCCTATTGCCCATATTCAAATTTGTGTCAAGTACAATTTGATAGTCTGGACAGGGATTAAAAATATAATAAATTCACGTTCCCAATTATGTTATTATCTGTATTTCAAAAATACACGTAGAATTATTCATTATTACAGTACATTATAACAGTACCAAGTAATTTTCTTTAATCTGTAAACTACCATTTGCTAAGAAACACAGGTTATTCAGGGAAAGGTTTATAGTCGAAATATCTTTCATTTAGTCCATTGAATTCTACATATCCAACATTCTTAAATTTAGAATATATTTACAAGTTAAATAAATTCTAATTATGATGAAAATATATTTTATATATACTTGTAATTAGAACTTATATAACTGGTAAATTGCAATTAGGCTTGTAAGTTCTATTTTTTAAAATGTGTAAAACCCCAGTTGCCTGTACGTAGTCAGCATCTAATTTTTGAAATAACGGCTTGTCTTTGTTCAACACCATATCGAACGGTATGTGCTGGGAAATTCCAGAAAGAGTAGAAATAATCACTCACCTTTTTTAAACACTGGTACCCTTTTCTAAGAGGACTTCTAAAAATTATAATCAACGAATTGAAAAATCCTTTCAAATATGATCCAGAAAAATATGAAAAGTTTCTACAGTAATATTCTCTATGTTCTCCTGAACTCAGCGTACTGAAAGTAAATAATAGATAAAGCTAAACCTACGCAAAGGAAAGACGTGTTAACAATCATATAGGAGGCAGGGATGGGCTCAAAATAATATTTAGCAATATCAAAATAGGCCGCCGCCATTTTGTTTTACTTGGCCTTAGTTATTGTAGCTTGGAATAGTAAACTTGTTCATTCATTACAACTCGCACATTAAATATTTACATATAATATTGATAAATATGATTACGTGCAGCAAGATTATGTATGTTATGTAAACTTACACCTAAAATAAGTAGGCTTCTTAATGCATATAAATTGAATATTCCTTAAATACTGTTTATAATATGAACAAAAATAAGACTGCAATACACTGATTATCAGAAAATAAGAATAAACCTTAATTTAAGTAATTGATTGTTGCTTTTTTATGATTGATATATATATGAAAGGAAATCTATTTTAGTAACACATTTACAAACAATTTCAATGGAAATAAATCAATCGAAATGGAGGCTTTAAAACTTTAAAACTTACTGGATACACGACGTTGGGAGAGAAGATTATATTTCAGCAGTAAAAAGAAGAGGTGTAAAGACATCAAAAGCAATTACATGGCGTGGACGGGGTATGTAGAATGTATGTATGTGTGTGTGTGTGTAAACACATTCAAAATAAACAATACATTTTAAAATATGTCTATCTCTGCAAGTAGTAAAAGACTGGAATCAAAAGCTAGGCAACTTTCGGTTGTTGAAGTGAAACTCGATAGGGGGCGCTATGCGATATATAAACGTCCTCAGGATAGCGAAGTTAAGTTTTCTGTGATTTATATTACTGTTTACATTTCCGGCCGGGGATTTATCAATCTCAGCTTCTTAGCAAATGTGTTAAGTCAAAAAGTTAAGATGTCCCTAAGCAAATATCCAAAACTGATTTATCAAACCACCTTAGCAAAATCTAATCTTCAAAATCAACTTAAAAGGTGCAACAGTCGACATTTTAATTTTAAGCAATTTTTCAGCTAAGGCCACAGTGATAAATCTGACTTAAGCAAAAAATATGGACTTAAGAAGAATTTAAGCTGATTTCTAGTTTGATAAATCCGGCCCCCGATTCTTTAATCAGATATAAGTAATTTTAATCAGATATAATATTTCGTCTCTAACACATTACTATGTATAAATAATGTTTAAGTTCAAATAGATTGGAAATGCACAGTTTAAAAAGGTCTGCATAGCCATTAAAAAATTACTGATCAATTAATGTTTTTACAATCCAATGAGAACAATGTATGCAGTACCCAGCGTTGTGCAGGTGGTGGTGCTCACTGCGTATAGTGTACTTTATGCAGTTTCATGACTATTTAGAATGTTACTGTTCAACTGTTACGATGCATTTAATATTATATTTGATATTAGAGGCGTTGCAGAATTAATATCAATGTAGCCTTGTTAATGAAGATCTACATATCTTAAAGTGTTATTAGATTTAAGAGCTTTTTAAAGTTGGCTATGAATATTGGAATTTCGTTGATAGCTGCCCGATGATCGCATAGCGAGATGCAGCCAGTCAGTTGTACACTCAGGTTGTCATGGTAACTATGAATATGCATGAGAATTATTGTAACGTTAAGATTATTGATGATAGTTAAGTGTAAAAGGAAAGCTAGATTTATAACAATTTTATTGTTAATGATAATTTTAATACAATGTTTAATTATATAATGCTATTCACAAAAAGGTGAATATTTTTATATTTGTGTTGTCTAGGTTTCAGTGAATCGCTCTGTCAGTGAATCGCTCAAATATGTGATACAAGGTTCATTGATAGCGAAATTAAAGATAATTCATTGATTGATTCCGTTAGTGGCATCGTCGTTTTTTCCCGTACTTATAGTTACAACTCAAAATCAAAGACTTAGGAGTGTGCGTAGATGGCAACTATCTTGGAACACAAATTAATAATGCCAATGTGTACAAAGAAATAAACCAGCAGCTTATTTCTTACAAAAACATTGTTGAATTCTGTTATGACCTAGTTCCTGACCTATCTGTTCCTGATGTGTGGTGTGGTACAAAAGCTACACTAAGAGGATTTTTTTTAGCAATCTTCCTAAAATCAAACATTACGGGGATTATCATACTGTGAAAGTCTGTAAAAGACAAGTAGCGAGAAGATGAAATAAGTGACGGTTTGAATTCAATTTTTTAAAGTAAAATAATTATATTTTTCTAAAACATTCTAAATTTAAAGTGCTCTAATAATAATGATAGTAATAATAATAATGGTAATAAAATATATTATAACGAGTTAATTTGCTATATATGCTTTTTCTTTACTCTATTGTATCTTAATATGTCAGTTTTAGAATTACATGTCTTAAGCATCTTTGCTAATTTTGTACTTTCATTATGCTTAATTTAGTATAAACCAGAGCATACAAATCATTTCTAACCCTTAATTTATTAATCAAGTATTTTCAGTTTTTTTTAAGAATTTTATATTGATTAATGCTGACCTGAATGAGTATTTTCAACTCAACCTTAATGGGAATTTCCGAAGCAATAAAAATAATCTGTTACCTTTACATATGATTGCAAATTCTGATAAGGAATACAGACTAAAAGTTAAAATACAGTACTGCAAAAAGTCATTAGAAATTACATTAGAAATAATTGTACAAAAACTTAATATTACAAATTACTAAATGAAATATTATTAAAACAAAATTTAAAAGAAGCAAACAATAATCACATAATACACTTTCTTCCCACATTGGTTATCAGCCCCATTATAGTATAACTACACCTCCCAATTAGTGTATGTGCCACTCAGCCCTACTACTTGTGTTTTTTCTATCACTATGTACACTAAATTTTATTTAAATTTTCGAGTAATAATACATTTTCTAGAGTTTTGTATTAGCCATCATTTTTCACACATGCTGTCAACAGAACACCAGAGACGGGTCGAAATATTCATGTTACGAGTAAATTTTGCGCGTATAACATACTATTTGGAATTAATTATAGTTACGTTTATTCAGATTCTTGATAAAAAGTCGATTATATTTTCGTTTCAAATACAAATAGCATTTTGAACCAAACTCAAGTATTTACAAAGTTTTATTGCAAATGTATTAAAATAATTGTATATCGCGAGCACTATTAGTATAAATAATGTTAATTTACCTATCTAACTTAATAATAATGTACATGGTACAGTTTATTGTTCGAAAAATGATATTCATGGTTTTGCAGCAAAACATAAAAAAAAAAAATAAATAAATAAATAAAAATAGAAATTATGAAACGAAACTAAAGCACACATAGCCTATACAACTGGTTCACCAGCATCTCTAAAAAAATCTAAATATGAATGCAGTGAGTTAACAAAAAGAGTAAAAGATTGAATTTAAATAACATTACTAAATTCCTAGGTTTTGAAAGATTGGGACGTAAACATTGTTAAACAAGAAAAAAGTGTCTGGCGTTTTATTAGAAACTTTTGAGAAATTGTGCTGTTTCAAATTGTATTTTAGAAAACAAAATGTTTAAAATGACTCAATAATTGATGACTATTTTATTCAAAATAATTAATCAAAATTATAACGCATTAATAATACTATTTTTATTTATTAATAAACAATTAATGGTAGAAAGTATTTTTAAATAATGCTGAATAGCAGATATCACGTGTCACAAGTCGATAGGATTCCATGTGTATCGTCACCAATTGGCTCGTGACACACACCGCCAGCTTGATACATGTAAAGGCCAACTCAGACAGCGTCGGCCGACGCAGCCCGACCCGATTTATAGTCGGGGACAGTCTTAATCCGTCGTGAGAAACATGTTTAATATTCTACGACGCGACTGCCACCGACGCACACCATCGCGTCTGCGTTTAACTCAGACAGGCCCGACGCGACAACAAATCGCGTCGGGCTGTGTCGTACGACGCTGTCTGAGTTGGCCTTAACTGTGAATAAACTTTCGTCGAAGAAGGGGTCTGTTCGTCAGTCAAGTAAATAAACGATTGATATACATAAAATGCCTTACTCTAATAAAGAAACTCACCGTAGTCGCTTTTGCAGATGGAAGAAAAGACCAAACAACGAGATTGAGCTTGAGTGTTTTTGTAATCGCCAAAATACCCATTATTTCGAATATCATGGTCAACGTTCGTGCTATTGGGGATATGAATTGGATGGAAATCGTGCAATTCTGCGTCGAGTTTGCTACTGCGGTCAGTACACGACTGTAGGCCCAAATATAGCGGTCAATTGGTAGTCAAAGGTAAGTTCATTTGATAAATAAACAATTAACATCTAATAGTATTTCTATACAGTTTGGTCACCCTCTGCTAAAATCTATATTAAACAACCTCAACAGTTTTAGCGAAGAGGTTGCAGGTACTGTACCGTATTATACACTTTCTGCATTCTGTCGGGCAAGGCTGAGTTTGTTTTAGACAACTTATTATTTTTAGAATAGTTCGTCTACTTAGACACAATTATGTGGTCTTTATATTTATATTATTATATTTTCAATATAATTGTATTAAGCTGTTATGTACTCAGCACCCCATCTCTGGAAGAGTATTCATGAGTTCATTAGACATAGGTCTACTGACTCCAAAACACATTAAGACTTTTTGAGTTGTAGGCTAATGCTGTATTAATTTGGTACTCAATCAATATGTTGTTATTTTCCCCCTTAGTCAGGCTGGAATTTACCTCTAGGTGGGCACTGTCTCGATCGTCGTTTCTGAGCACTTGTTCATCTATGGAAGGGCAAATGTTTATCCGGTTCATTTGTTTGAGCCATCTAGACAGAGGTCCAGGATTGCGCCAGACCTGTGGTGGACGGTGACCCCCTAGAGTTTTTGTAAAAATTTGCCTTATCCTATTTATATTTTTATTGCTATCTTCAATTCAAAAAGAAAAAAATAAGTTGC
>NW_022742319.1:915019-917850 GCF_011630105.1 Anneissia japonica | reverse complement strand
ATTATTATTATCTTTATTATTATTATTATTATTATTATTATTACTGAGCTGTTTTTAGATAAAAGGTGTTATGCACCACTGGACTGAAGGTTATGGATCGGGTCACCAGATATCTTCTCTGTGCTTACGATTCCAAGATTGGTAAAACTAATTATACCTCTTCACAAGTAATGATGCTATCATTAATAATCAATAGTGAAACATATAATTAACAACATCATTATTATCTATTTTTGTTATTATTGTCATTATTTTCACATTACAGTACATCCATTTCAAAAGAAATTAACTGGTTACCTATTCGTGTATCAATGTCATTATCATTATCAGTATCGTTACCATTTATACTATTAATTAGTATTATAAATAGTATTAACGTTCACACGTCTTTTATTGTTTTGAAATATACACAAATATTAAATTCCTAAAGTTCAATGGTGTCTTATAATAGTTCTATAAATGTGTGTGTGTTAAATAAAAATTAGTAATTACCATTATCATTACACTTCACATTAATTTTAACATTATCATTATCATGTTGTCATATTGTTGTAATTATTACGGTATATATTTTCTTCTAGATTTTCAATCTAAAATGGCGAAGAACAGAAACAAGGAAACAATCTAGCCAAGGCCCATCTAAACAACCTGCACTTCATCCACGTTAGTGTACCAAAGACAAAACTCAAGAAACAGATTTCACGACGGACATAAACTAAAAAAAAAAATTATGCTTGTAGGCCTATTAAAAGTTTGTAACTTAAAATACATCATGCGGATATTACATATGGGAGTAGATGTAGAATGTAGATGTGTATTTGATATATAGACAAATAAATTTTCTTGAGTCTGTGAATCAGTCAATCATTTTAATTGTTTTTTTTTTTTATAAAAACAAATGAACCACACTCACAAAATATTGGTGGAATAAATTGATAAACAATAATAGTTATGCTCTACAAAAGTACAATATTTGTTTTCAGCAATATTGTGAAATTTTATGGCATTATTCGAATAGTTTATCAAGCCATACAAAGCTGCCTTACATCATTCTGTTTTCTCAAATGGAATAATTGTAAGACAGGTTAGCTGTTTCAGATAATACCTAATAATGATGAAAATTTCCTTAAAACAGTACATTTAACTTAGAAATATAAATGAATAAAATTCTCAATTATGTTTTTATCTATATTTCAAAACACGCGTAGAACTATTATTACAGTACCAATTAATTTTAATAAATCTACGAACTATTATTTTCTAAGAAAAAAAGTTATTTAGGGACATCTTTATATTTGAAATGTTTTTCGCTTTAGTTTATTACAATGTTTATTGAGAATATAAGTTACTAACGCACAAAATCAATTTCCGATTTCAGTTAATATATATTATATATTCAAAATAAATACATATAGTTGTGTTTTGCACTTGCTAAATATCATTAAATTTAAAATAATTATTTATACAAAATTCTCATAATAAAAATGTATTTTACTAATAAATGAATTTTAATTACATATACAAAATGATTATTGAATTAGAATCCTTATACCAACCAAGTAAATTATAATCACGACATAATTATAATTAGAATTGATTTAATTTTTTGGTCTATTTTTGAAGATATGTAAACCCCTTAACTAAATCATAAATCATAAATCATCGACATGATGAAATCAGTCACACGTAGACGTGTACGCAGTGAACATCTCCAATTTTTTAATAACGGTTTGTGCAGCCTTTGTTTAACACGATATCAAATGGTAGGTGCTGGGAAATTCCAGAAATAGTAGAAATAATCACTCACCTGTTTTTAAACACTAGTACTCTTTTCTAAGAGGGCTTCTAAAAAAATTTAATTAGCAAATAGAAAAATCCTAAAAAATATGATCCAGAAAAATATGAAATGTTTTCTGCAGTAATGTTTATTTGAACTAGGCGTACTGAAAATAAATAACAGAAAAAGCTAAACTTACGCAAAGGAAAGACATATTAACAGTCCTATCATTGAAGGCAGGGATGAGCTCGAAATAATATATGTTTAGCAAAATTAATATAAAAATCTGCCTCCGCCATTTTGCTTAGCCTAACCTTAGTTATTGTAGCTTAGAATAGTGAACTGTTCATTCATTATAACTCAAAGATTTAACATCATACATATACTATTGATAAATGTGATTACGTGCAGGAAAATTTTGTATGTTATATAACTTACACCAAAACTAAGTAGGTCTACTTCAACACATATAAATTGAATATTCCTTAAATACTTTTTATAATATGAAAAGAATACGAATGCAATACACAATCAGAAAATAAGAATAAACCTTAATTTAAGTCATTCATTGTTGCTTTTGTATAATTTATATAAAGTATATATTTGAAAGGATAACAATTATTGAAAACATAGTGCAAAAAAAGTTTGCTATAATAATAGAAAATAATAATTGTTAAATTATATGTAGACTTAAATATTTAATTAATCCATTATAAATCTTGCAATCACAGTGCATAATTCATATCATATTCCATAATATATGCGGTATACATACATACTTTGGGCTTACATGCATGCATACATACATGCATACACCCATGCATGCATACACACATACACATACCAGTATCACGGTACAATTTACTTAATATTTATTTATTAGAATCTTTTGAAAGGAGGTTCTAACAGCAATACTCAGTAAAGAGGCCCTCTTTAAATAGATGCATATACTAATATAAAAGCTTTACTACAATTCAATAAGTATGTGAAGATTTTAAAATATTTAATAGTTAAAATCATTAAAATTACATAGACATAAACAGCAAAACCTCAT
>NW_022742319.1:877702-914983 GCF_011630105.1 Anneissia japonica | reverse complement strand
TATATACATATAACAGAGTAAATATTGTAAATTTAATTCAATAACATTAGCAAACCAGACATATTAGTCTTGCAATAGAAAAGTATTATATATTTCATTTCGTTCTTTCCATGCCATCGTTAAAAGTAATTTACAATGATTATCGAAAACTTTACTCACAATAGTATAATTAATAGGATTTGTACAATTTGTTGTTAAAATTTGATATTCGTAATGGATTTCTAAATCATCAAACAAAAGATGGTATTTAAGTTCAGAGGAGTTGGATGTGAATAATTCCAAAAATATATGTAAATCCTTTTGTATAACTTCTCTTTAAGTTGGTCAAATATTAAATTTCTAATGTTCTTTAATCTGGTACAATCAAATACAAAATGATTGATGGTCTCCTTTGTCACGGTGTCACATAAAAAGCATAAGCCTAAATTTTGAGGTGACCAAGATTCCTTTCTTCCTTCAAGAGGTAGTGAGTTAGAACGAGCTTTAAATGTTAAACTTGATGCATGAAAGTTACACTTTTCTAATAAATACTTTTCCATTTTTGGTTCACTTTTGTGTAAATTAAAATCATAATTAAAAAATCTGTTTCTTTGTAAACGTAGAGTATGTTGAACAGAACGTGATACTCGTGGGAAACCTGCCGGGAGGTGGACGTGGGGAGAAAATCAGCAGGGGTGGCACCAATAGGGAGGCCGTTGCGGAACAGGGACCCTGTTGGAAAGCACCAGTGGCGTCGAGAGGGAGAGGGGCAGGGGGGTCGCTGCCCCGGGTCTACTGGAAAGCACCTCCACCCCCACGTCGGGAAGAAGAGAAAACAAGGTTTGTCGGGGAGAAAAACTATTATGTGTATGTGTTACATATTAGTACTATCTCTATCTATTGAATCAGAATAATTGTTATTGCCCTACCGGTATTACCTGTACAGACACCCGAAAATATAATACCCCAAATAACTCATCAGAGGTAACGGCAGCGGAACGTTTTTGAAAGTGGTGGTAATGGTGGAAGGGGGGGGGGGTTATTTCCTCTAGATGTCTGGAAATTGCACTTCTAGACATAAAATTGAATATAATTTTCTTTATATCTCTCTTTAAAAAAATTGAACAAGTTGGGGGGGGCGACTGGGCACCCTTGAATCTGCCACCCTGGGTACTTTCGCAGATGAGGATTTATACCACATCAGCCCCACCATGCTTGGGGCTGAGGTAAGAAAATTTGTGATTATGTCACCTCTAGGTGGCCGGAAATTACATTCTCAGACTTAAAATTTGAATATAATTTTCTTTATTATTATTATTATTTAAGAAATTTTAAACAACTTAGGCCGCCCACCCAATCTCCTTCTTAAATCCGCCACTAATTTTCGAACAAAGTCGAAGTCAAGATTGATTCCAAGGTCTCAATGAATTAATAATCATGAGGGGTATCCTTAATATGGGTATTCCCCGACAAAACCTTCACTTTTTCCACAGATGGATAAAAATCATCCTGTGTAGGTCGGAACCGCGAATGATACTCCAACTGTGACGGGTTCAGGAAGTCGAAATAGAGGGGACTCTGGGAGGGTCTTGCACAAATGGAATGTCCACCCACCTTAGCCCCACAACGGTTGGGGCTGTGGTAAGAAAATAATTATGATTATGGCACCTATAGATGGCCGGAAATGTTACTCTGAGATTAAATGTTGAATACAAGTTTGTCTGTTTTTTCCATTTATTTTTACAATTTTGAAAAAATAGGAGGTTGGGGGCCATGCTGACTGGGCTCCCACTTGAATCCGCCACTGTTCGATATAACAATAGACTATCATTTTGATTCACAAATGACTAATGCCTAATGTCAAACGATTTTTTAAAATTTAATACAGTTTTTACAAACTATAACACATTAACTACAATGTACAGTAAATACTGTATTTAACCTTCAGAGAACTTTATCTTAAATCCTAAATATGTTAATTATCCTAATTAACGTATCTTATTGTTTTCGTTAAATATAGAGTTTAAATGTGGTTATTTTACGCTAGTTTGAAGGTTTACTGTAAGCCAATCAGTTACACTTACTGTACACCTTCATGGTTAGCATAAAGAGTGTCGCTCTATAAAGAGGACCTACCTCCCCCCCATATGCCTAAATACAGAATTCACAAAGACGGGCGAGTCCATTCTTTTTTCTCATGCTCGAGGGTAGGTGTCAAGGAAACTTAACAGACGCGCGTATACAGACGTCAATGAATCAAAATTTGGTTGCTCAACTCAAAAAAGGAACTTGTAATGTTCGTTAGAAAATGTAAAAAAAAAAATTTAAAAAAAATCCATATTTAATATTAATAATAATAATAATAATAATAATAATAATAATAGGGCAATTTGTAAGGAGCAAATAAACAAGGTCCCTAAGCACCAAAAAAAAAAAAAAAAAAAAAATAATAATTTTTTTGGGGTGGGGGGGGGACAAATGGATCAGGTGTTGAGTCGGGCACCCACTTCTTGCCCGACGGTCGTCGGCCGACATGATTCTGTAGAAAACGCAACGCCAAGACACGCGCGCAACGCATCGTTTTTAATGACGATCCGTTCGCGATTTTTTTCCCGTACGAAACATTTGCATGAAACTTCACTCGGGCCATCTCGGATTGACTCGACTCGAGTTCGATACGAGGAACAAAAGCAGACACTTCGCAATGTCGTGACGCTCGAGTTTTACTTTTATTGCTCTTTCTATGTTTAGTATACCTACGGTACGCCTATGAAATCTTAGGATTTATGGAATGTACGTGTGTAACTAACTGTGACCTTCTTGTATGTTATTCAATGTTAGTATAATATCTACAACAACAACAGCTAGTACCCCTATTAAAAAGTGCAGATAGGTACATCAAAGGCTGAGAGAAAGAAGATAAACTACAGGCCTAAAGCAGGCTAAGTGAAGTCCTACCTACCATAGGCCCTCCCTAAACTAGACTAGGTCCCTAGGGTCCTAGTCTGACACCAACAGTCACGCTTAACATGACGTTGATTAAAATTTTAGAAAAGAGGGGAAAAATTGAAGCATGAAATAAAAAATAAAGTGAATAACAGAAATATTAAATAATACAATTAAATAAAATATACCATTCCGGCGTTATTTTGAACTTGGCCAAACTATCCTTGTAATGTAATTAATGTTAAATAATAATAATAACAATAATAATAATAATATTAATAATAATAATAATAATAATAATTATTATTATTATTTCAGCAATAATTACCTTGCCCTAAGCCTTGTAACCAAGAACCTATTTACTAGGCCTATAATTAATAACTAGCCCAAAGGAATATCTTTTGTGCTATTTCCCCTTAACGCCGTTTTTTGAATGTTCTCTAATTTCTCCATTGTTTAAGTTCCTAAGGTAGGTTTTAGGGCAATTTGTAAGGAGCAAATAAACAAGGTCCCTAAGCACCAAAAAAAAAAAAAAAATAAAAAAAAAAATAATAATAATAATAAATAATAATCATTTCGGCATTAATTAACTTGGTCTAGCCTTGTAATCAAGAACCTGCAGATACTATTTACTATATAACTAGGCTTAGGCCTCATTTATACATTCATTATGGTGCTCTGCCATTTTGGCAGATCTTTGACATCCAGTATTTTAGAGCTGTGCCTATTCTCAGCTCTTCTCTTAATTTGAAAATAACTCAGTCACCCTGTTTCATTTGATAAAGAAACGCGCTATTCCTTCCTCTTTGTGCTTTCCCCTGAAAGCGTATATTTTTAATAGTTAGTAGGCCTAGGCAAAAGCCAGATCTAACTAACTAAAAATTGTCACAGTATGTAACTCAAGTTCAAATAACACTTTCCATTACTCGTGTAGCTCAATCAAATATTATACCGGTATGTCATTTTAAACGACCCATTAGTATTAGCATGGTAACATCAGTGTATTTTTAAAAAATCAGACAGCGACGTTCTCTCAGAAGTTGTTTTGTAGACATTCTGTTGATGACCTTTTGACCTCCTGAATTCTGCAATAATATGAGATTTTCGGCCCGGGTCGATTCAGTCGAGACGGCCCGAGTGGAGTTTCATGTAAATGTTTCGTACGGAAAAAAAATCGCGATC
This sequence comes from Anneissia japonica, assembly GCF_011630105.1. NCBI lineage: Eukaryota > Metazoa > Echinodermata > Crinoidea > Comatulida > Comatulidae > Anneissia > Anneissia japonica. The sequence goes on along the minus strand of NW_022742319.1, from coordinate 910,876 downwards.
CGTTCAGACTGTTTGCGACAACCAGCAAAAGGCATCGCGTCCTTAAACGCTCACCAGAAGGACTGGATTCGTCGGCCGAGGGTCGTACAACGCAGTGGGTGCCCGGTTTTTAGATATATTGGTATTCAAACTAAAACAAATTCGAGTTACAGTAGTACAGTACTAGGTTTAATACACAGTAAAAAAACAAGTCATCAAAATTGTCATGTGTGTGTATTCTAACGTGAGCTTACCCACAATCGTTGATATAAATATTTCCAAAAGACCAAAATGTATCCTCATATTTTGTTTTCTAGAAGTGAAAATGAAACAAAACATGGCGACAATCTGCGCAACAATATAAGCATGAATCGGGTATACTGGTTCAAGATCCGTCCATGGTGCTCAGCAAACACTGCGTAGATTCATTGTTTCTGTTTTAAAATATTAACTTTCTGTGATTGTAAATTCGAAAAGAGAGTCAATTTATTTTAAAAAAATGTTTACGCAATGTTGATAATGATTGAAATAAAATGGGCAGTCACATCACTCAGCAACAGAGTTTGATCACCGTCGTCCTTGCTGCCATCATGCACACTGACCTAACCTAGGGCCTGGCCTGTTAAAACACACCGTCTTTCTACTATAATTGTTTTCCAGAGATCATTCAAACTGGATCTATACCCCAGAAAAGGAACGTTCGTGCTTATTAATTGTATTACGTAACAGTGAAAAATTTGGTGACGTCATATTAACAAATCCGGTGTTACTGAAATATATAAATATCTTAAATACATAAATAAATATAAATAAATAAATATAAGTTATAACATACCAAAATAATAGTTAACACGAAGATAAAACCTACTCACACATATAATTAATATATTATATTTTTTAGGTTCAATATAATATTACTAATATATATACATATATATATAAATATATATATATATCAGTAATATTATATTGATATCAATATTAATATTATATTGTTGTCCTCACACTGAGGAAGAACACAGGAGTGTTTGAAATATTTGTGATTTAATAAATTATATTGCTTCTAGTATGTTTACTACTCATAGCTGTTTTTTATTGCTGTCTTTCTATATTTTATTTATCGAAGCAAACGTGGAATGTTCATCTTCTAATATAGGCCTATATATATATATATATATATATATATATATATATATATATATGTTTAGCTGACCCATATGTAGTTTGAGCTGTCTTGGCATGGTATTACGAGCGCTTTTAAACTGCCTTGTCACAAGCTTGCTTGTTTCATAACTAAAGTTTAATCTCAAATTTATCTGAGCTGCACTGATGAGTCCTTAAAAGACGAGACAACGTTCTATGCAGATTGATTTAACTAATTATAGCTCCTTTTTATTTATTTTGTTGAGCACTTTATTGAGATAGTACCATTGCTGTTTTTCATTTAGCTGGCCCACTATGTAGTTTTAGCACTCTTGCCATTGTATTACGAGCGCTTTTAAACTGCCTTGTTACATATATATATATAAAACAACACAGCAGATCGTAACTTTATCATAGGCGAAGCTTACATTAATCCAGTATATTATGGACTTAACGGCCCCAACAATACAACGTTGTATGCTGGGGCCGTTAAGGCCATAATATACTGGATTAATGTAAGCTTCGCCTATGATAAGGATACGATCTGCTGTGTTATATAATAACACAGCAGATCGTATCTTTATCATAGGCAATGCTTACATTAATCCAGTATATTATGGCCTTAACGGACCCAACAAGACATGTTCCGGTAGTGCTATAGACTACCATCGTCAGTTTTTGTATTATTATAGGGGGATAAAAAAAATGTTTTGCATGGTAGAAGTTGTGGAATGAACCGTAATAATACACACAAAACATAATATAAATAAAGATGAGTAAAAATTAGAGTACAGTATCTATGCAAACAAAGTGGAGAATGGAATGAATTTAGAATGACAAATATAAATTAACATGAAAAAAGCTGTTTGTTCAGTGAGGGCTGCTCCACTGAATATGCAAGGCTTCTTTAATTTTGGAGAATTTGGTTTGTAGAGGCTGAGTCCAGTATAGTGAAGCAGTCCTCATTGACTAATTTTTTACAATGTCGTGAACTCTTCATCTAGTGACAGCTGCTCACACATGCGCGTGGTGAAATGTCGGCTTGTCTCGCCAACGTAACAAGCATTACAGCCTGCACATACCACTGTGACCACTGCTTGGGAGTTATCCCAAGATCTTGGGACCTTGGAATTTTTTGTTAACTTTTCATAAAATTTTTGGATTTTTGGAATATGGAATTTTTATTTTTATTTTTTTATTAATAAGTGAACAGATAGGCTGCTAGTAACACCATAGTTGGCAGTTGTGAATGAGGGTTGTTTATTTGTTCAAAAAGACCTATAAGTTTGTTTCAATTCTTCCAAAAATAATAAGGGGCACTTTAAGATAAATCTCCTGATATGTGGCGGATGTGCTGTTTGCTTCAGTACGTAGGGTAGTAAAACTGAGCAAGGATCCACCTAGATGCCATGAGATCTCGCACAGTTTCATACTTTGAAAACGCTTTTAATTGTGTTTTAGTTTGACAATTAATAGTTCAATAACATTCATCAAAATACTTTATTCTTTGGCCTACCAATTTACACATCCCGAAAAAAAGTTATATAAATCAACGTCTTTTTTCTAATAAAGTATAAGTTATGCTACTGGAATATTTTCTGTGTAATACAAATAAAATAAAGGCAATTGCCCTGTGATTTTTATGTATATGATTTTAATAATTCAATTTAATTTCAGATAAGACATTCCCAACCACCACCAGCCCCCCTCCCCAACTTCAGAAAATTATACACAATTGAATCAAAACGAACGAGTTGGTCTCGAAAATCCAGACATTGTTTCGTTATTCAGTACAGTATGCAATTCATTGGTAAAGCTTTAAAATTGAACATTTAAAAGAAATTGTATGTATATATACACTAATATTTTGCGAATCTTGGGATTTTTAAAGCAATCTTGGGATTTTTTAAGCTGAATCTTGGGAAGTTTGATTTTTCCTAGTGGTCACAGTGGCACACACACATTTGTAAACGACACGCGAACGGAGACCAACAGACTGAAAACAATTTTTAAAATTTAAATGAGGAAAAGACAATTTTTAAATTTAAGTCATCATCATTACAAAATTCATTCGATAAGGCACGGAATTTCTTGCTAACGACTTTGGAAAATGTGCCAACATATGGTAATTTGAAATAAAAAGTGGTCGGTGTATTTTCGTCAGTGTTTTCCAGTGTACTTTTACTTTTACATTGAATTGAATTAACATAACAAAAACATTATTTGATCGATAATAAATGAAGAAAAGCAATTTTTCATAAGGATGGTAGTTAATACCTTAATATGAGAATGAAAGCCTGTCCAACTATGTTGTTTGTATGTGCAGGCTGTAATGTTTGTTACGTTGGCGAGACAAGCAGATAATTCTTCACGCTCATGCGTGAGCTCCTAAACACTGGATAGGAACTCGCATATATTAAAGCATTTGAGTTCACGTCATTGTAAACAATTAGCCAATGAGGCCTCTACAAAACAAATTCTCCAAAATTGAAGAAGTCTTGCGTATTCAGTGGTAGCAGCCCTCACTGAACAACCAGTTTTTTCATCTAATTTATCTTCGTCATTCTAAATTCATTCCATTCTCCCCTTTGTGGCATAACTGTACTCTGATTTTACCTCATCTTTATATATATTATGTTTTGTAGTATTGTTACGGTTCATTCCACAAATTTTTAGCATGCAAAACATTGATTTTTTTTTCATTCCCCTATACTAATGATTGCCTGCGTGCAATAGATAATTGACGATGGAGTAGCACTGCCGGAACATGTCTTGTTGGTGCCATAAAGGCCATAATATATGCTTAGTCTATGATGAAAATACGATCTGTTGTGTTGTTTTTGAAAATATTAGCTGTCTGATGTTAAATCGTTTCTTTTGGCAATATATATATATATATATATATAAATCATCAAAGAAATGTAAATACAGTGTTCGAATAAAGGACATGATAATACATCGTGTAGCATAGCTTGCAAAGAATGTAGTCCTGTAAATAAACGAATAAAGAAATTGTGTAATAAAATGCCTCTGGCGGGACTTGAACCTGCGGCCTCTCGCTGTCAAGGCGAGCGTCATAACCATTAGACCACGGAGGCTTCATGGTTCACAGGTTGAAATACCGCCAGATACACTCCATTACACAATAGGTACGGCTAGAAACAAATAGTTGCATATTTGTATATTATTTATATTATATACATCTTACTGTTATAGTTAAGACTATGATACAGTACACAAAAAAGTGATATCCAGCTAAAAATTCGAAAAGCGTCCTCTATTTTCATGATAGTTTAGTCTCATTGTTATTGTTATTATGATTATTTTTATTTTATTTTATTGTTATTATTTTATTGTTATTTGCTTTTTCTCAGTTGGCCTATATTATTTCTCTGTAAAGCGCATAGGGGCAATGTGCAATATGCGCTATATAAATACAACATTATTATTATTATTATTATAAGTCAATCGTGACGTCATCACTGCAACTCTCAATGTTATTTGCCTATTCCCCACCGTCCACTAATTTTTCAATTAGTGGACGCTTGGCTTGATTTTTGTTAGGTTCGTGTGCAAAAAAATACCAAATTTTTCGTCACCGCGAAGTCATCGCAAACCACGATGAAAAATTGAATTGTAATTGAAAACTACTTTCGTAAAACATGGTTAATTAGAACCCGAATAAAGTTCGGGTTCTTCAAATTCAACTTCAAATTCAATATTAAGTATGGAAAATTAAGGAATTAAATAATCAAGGACGTAGCCTAGCGTAGTTATGAAATCTTCACGATTTTTACCTGTCTGCACTGACAAAAAGTCAGTGAATGTATACTCTCTCGAATGTTTATTTCAGGCCCTCAGGAAAATAAATCTAACCTTCGTATAATATTTTTCCTATAGTGTACTATGCGGAGCTCTACTAATTTCTTATTATAGTCTTTACTGGAGGCTGGATGCGATAAATCACCTTTCACTTCGGTTTAATATTATTTTTCTTACAGCTCACCAGTAGATAAGTTCTGTTTCAAACTAGATCAAAGACGTAACGCATGTAATTAGCCACCGGAAAAAACATGATGGGCCTTTCCTAGGCTGTGGCTTAATCAAAGCGTATAGAATTGCAGGAGGTCCACTGTCAAGTTTTCAAGTAGTACAGTACCACGAACTAGATTCAAATTCTAATAGGGCGCCCCCTATCCCGTGGTAGTACCTTTTAAAAATTGATTTATTGCGCGCATGCAAAATAAGGATAGTCGGACCTCTACAATTCTATATTCTTTGCTTAATGTTTCAAAAGAAGTAGAAAAAATTTGTTACACTGTCGCGCAGCTGTTTTGTAAAGCCGGAGAAATATAAGTGAAAGGTTATTGTACGTTGGCTTTGCTGTGCTAATAGTAACGGAGAGGAAATGAGGTGATGACGAACAGCAGAGATAGAAGTTTATACGGCAATACCTTATTTTAGTTAAAAATAAATGTTATACCTCAGAATTTTCCTCTTTTTTATAGCATATATATTTTTATAATGACATTCTATTTCAATTATAAATCTAGTAAATTATGATATTTTTATGCCATTTTTTATTCCTGTTTTTATATCTTTCTTTTTGTCTGTATTTGCTTGTACATTGATATCATATATTGTATATCAATATCAGTAATTACGTTGGTTCGCAATCAATTTAGAGTCAGGTGAATAGCTTGGCGGTTAAGATTCCCGCTCCAATTCCAGGGTTCTAGGTTCAAATCCAGTCAAATTAAAGGATTTTTTCACGACAAAACCTTCACTCCATAAGCCTCATTATATGTTTGTCATGTGAGGGATTGCCGCCTCTCCAATAGGACAGCGATTATGTCGCTATTGGTAATCCTTGGCCATGTGCCTAAAAGAATAAGAATAAATAATTTATTCCTGTGTACTTAAAAATAATTAAAATACTTTTTTTTCTCTTTTGAGTAGGTAGCACACCTTTATTCAAAATTAAAGAAAAAAAAAAAAAAGACAAAAAACATACCACATATTCAAAGCATTAACATGTAGAGTATTTTTTTCCATTATAAAAGTAATTATTACATCACAATAAATACTAAATGTCATAAATAAAAAAAATTAGTATTATGTTTAACCTCATTTCAATAATATACTTTTGTTAATATATAATATTTCTGAACATATTCTCAATAGTCATTATAAACATATTATCATAATCATCATAATAATCATACATCTGTTATCCTCTGGAGTCATTCTAAAATCAATGGAGCCAGAACAAAAACATATCTCCCTGAAAACTACAGTCTAATGTGATTAGTCTCTCTTTTTCAAATTAAATTTAGATGGTTTTTTTTTTTCACTTACGGTACTTAATTTGTAAATATCATGAATTCCCTTCCTTTTTTCATATTAATTGCTCTTTTTATGTCTCGTAATATTCAATGTTTTTCAATAATCTATTTTTCGTATATTTAATAATTAGGTAATTACGCTTGTACATTTTAATGACATTTTAGTTATTATGTGTGTTTTCTTCATATTTTGTGTTTTTAATGTGTTATTTTATGATTAGTAAATAACATGCAATTTAGTTAGTTACTGTGAAATAAGAATATCAATAAATTATGAAAAAATTGAGCAACGGCGCAAGTTTATTCAAGGAACCTTTCTGCTAAACCTCGCCCCTTTGATACTGCTGCAAGGCGCCTCAAAAGGACATTGTAAAAACAGACGCATTCCTGGCCTGTTCTGATTTATCAGTTGTGTTTCATTGACGGATCGTCAGTAATATGAAAATAACGCACACCAAGGGATATGACAATACTTTCTTACCAAAACAACTTCAGGTTTCAAAATGACCGCGGCAAAGTTTCGAAAATTCCGGGTTACGAAATTTCAACATCCCGAGTATACTATGATCAGGTACATATTCCGGTAGCGTTGTCGTGGGTGTGTTGACTAGTCGATGGCTCTATGATATTAGCAAAGAGTATAGAATAGAACTGCAAGAAAACCGACGACTCTCGGGGGTTTCGTTGGAGTGCAATTCCTATCTCAAAAAACATACTACCGCAAACTAGAGTGCCTCCTCGTAAAAAAGGTGTTCGTAAAAGGGCGGCCCATATATCCAGTGTATCCAGTGGCGTATCCAACGGGGGGGGGGCGCCCCCCCCCCCATTCGAAAAATTCGAAGCAAAAAAATTTAGGCTAGGCTTATGCTTATGCTTATGCTGTCACGGTTAACCATATATACACAATTAGGGCAGTCGGACTGCTTGCAGTTCTATACTCTTTGGTATCATTGAATGAATATGTGCTTTGTCTTATTAGTCGTTAAGAAGCTTCATTTCTTTTTATAGAGTAAATAATCCTAGAGTAGAAGACATCATACATAAAAATTAAATAATGTAACTTAATTAATGTTTAGAAATTTACAATTTAATCTCAAACTGTGCAATTTAACACAAAAGGAGAAGGTAAATATAGTTCATGATGTGATCACAAATTAATACATTGTTTATATATTAATTTCAAAGGTCCTTAATCTGGCTCGTAATGCATTTAATAATTATTATTTGTAAAGCAATAAAATTGATTCATCTCTTAAAGTTTTGTCCAGATTTTCTTTCACAGAACCAGTTGTCTACCCATATATAGTCATAATATGCCTATATATGGTTATGATGTGATGTCATTATGACCATATTTAGGCATGTCACATGTTTTTGTTAAATAAAATTTGATAGTCTGGAGAGCCGCGGCTTTATATCATTTTAAAAGAACAGTGCAATATTATTTTATAGTTGTTTTATTGTTGAGAGTAACATATATATGTGTTTATTAGATTGACATAGTTATTATTCATAATATTTTTTAGACGAAAGAAATACTTAAAATAATTTTACGTTTTCTTGAATATCTTTAATGAATCGTGAGAAGATAGATTTTTTGAGTATTGATCGAAATAATTAGGCCTATTTGAAGATCGTGTATTCAGCAAAACATATATTTTATTATTTATTATGCATTGACGACGAACATAATATTACTGACATATAACTATTGACTAAATCCAAAATTAATGTACGCATAATATTACAGCATTGACAACATTTCAGATGGTGTGTGTTGACACCAGATCACTTAGTAGTAGTTTTTAGTCTGCCGCCCTCTATACACGTCAACCGAATTAATGGAGTAATATTCCATACCTTTCTCACAAAAATACATCTTTAACAAAAACAAAATTATTTAACAATAAAAAGCATTACGAGACTGCTCTGTATATCAAACAACCAATAGACAATGTAATAAATGAAACCAAATATATTTAATTAATACATTATTTACATTTATACGCTTTAAATAATTGTTATTAACAATATTAATATATTATTATAATCAATAGTAAACATTATATAGTCGTGGATGAATTCAAATATAAAAAAATTCTGATACCATCATAATCGTCATCAAAGTCGACACACATGTTTTTAATAGTCCTATAATAGTCATAAGCCTACATCATGACAAGTCTCATTTTCTATATAATGATCCACATATTAATATGTCTAATTATTGAATGAAGAATTTACTTTCAACTGTATTTAAACAAATAATATAAATTTACATTTTTGCCTTCTTTCGTTATCTTTAAGAAACTATTATGAAACTTCATATTTCTTGTTATATTAATAAGATTGTTTATAGTAGTTGTTAAACCGATTTTTTTAGTGTCTTACAGAACTTGATCAGTGAGAAAAAAAACCAAACAAACAAAAAAAAACCTTAATTGATTGAAAGTATTCCATTCTAAATTTAATAAGTTCCTCGGTATTCTAAATAACTATATATAGAGGTTGTTTTTGATGCGCGTATTCCAGGCTCTTTTCTGGCTATGACAGACGTAAAAGGCTTTTGGTTGTAAAGTTTGCTTGACACTCCGGAAAAGTCCATTACAACTTCAGAATGCTAGGTAATAAGAGGAAAAAGAAATTCAAATTTCCTGCTTGTAATGTTTCTATCAAATCAAATGACGATCTCCACGTACCCAGAAAAGAATACAAAACTCATGTCTATGATATACGTTCTTATTCAAGCGTGAGAATAATGATGTTTAGATTTCCGACATAATCGTAAACATTAGTTGTCCGCCTTAAAACGTTTAAAAGTCATTAAACTATTGAACAACATTTAAAGTATAATTAATCTAAATTATCATATATTTTTTACACCTTCCAGAAAGAACTCAACAATAAAACTCTTGTTGTTTCAAGTGTGCATTCAAAGATCTGTGCACAATCTCGCCACGTAAAACCATGGTCTGTATTTTAAGTAGCGTTATTACTCAGCATTTTACACTTATATTAGATGGAAATTGCAATCAACCTGAAGTGAAATTGAATTTGTAAATCTATAAATTTCAGACATTCAATACGACAAAATATTTGTGTAGGCCTATATGAATCTTTACATTCTACATAAATGTTTAAGCTAAAACAAAAAATAATGGAAGAAATAGTATAGAATGGAGGGATTCTACTTTCATTATGCTGTTATATGGAGGGCCTTTTAAGCATAAACTTTGAAAAACAGTAATTGTGTCTCCTTAAAATAGTTTTTGATATTATTGAAACAATTGATCCCATCGAAACTAGAATCAGTTTTTAAGTGTGCATGTAACTTCCTGGTAAAAACCTAATTGATTGACCCAAAAGGCTCGTTCTATAATAGTATCGTAATAATAATAACAAATTTCAGACTTTCGATACGACAAAATATTTGTGTAGGCCTATATGAATTTTGTAGGCCTATATAAATCTGTTCTCTGTTTTTACCTCATCTTTATTTATATTTTGTTTTGTAGTATTGTTACGGTTCATTCCACAATTTTTTAGCATGCGAAACATTTAACTTTTTACTCCCCTATACTAATGATTGCCTGCGTGCAATAAGATAACTGACGATGGTAGTAGACTGCCGAAACATGTCTTGTTGGGGGCCGTTAAAGGTCATACAATACTGGATAAATATAGGCTTTGCATATGATGAAGATACGATCTGTTGTGTTGTTTTTGAAAATAATAATAATAATAATAATAATAATAATAATAATAATAATAATAGGCCTGATATCAATAATATGAGTAAATTTAAGTATAAGCAAAGAGTATACAGAACTGCAAATAATCCGACTCTCGTGGTTTCGTTTGAATTTTTTTTAACCTTCCATTGCGTGCATACAAACAGTGGCGTAACGATGGGGCCGAGGTATTTTTGAAACTTGGGGCCCTTTTTGGGTCCCGGTCACCAATTCCATCATGGGATTTTAGATGTGCATTGGTATTCTAAATGTTTTTAACGACGAATAAATAATATAATAGGGATCCAGAAAATTGAGGCCAGAGATTGACTTTCACAGTTGAGTCTATACCACCTCAGACCCACCATGGTTGGGGCTGAGGTAAGAGATTTATGAATATGGCAGCTTTAGGTGGCCGGAAATGGCACTTCACAGACATAAAATTGTGAATATAATTTTCTTTTTATCTCCAGTTAAAAAATATTTTGACAAATTTAGTGGGGCCCCGGCAGCTCTCCCCTCCCCACCCAACTCACTCTTTATTCTGCCACTGGATATAATATGATATGTCCTAGAGTCGATTTCAGACACACATATGCTGTTGCCCGCGCCCTTGTGGGGCTGAGATAAGAAAATGTATTACTATGGCACGTCTAGATGGCCGGGAAATGGCACTTACAAGGACTTAAAATTCTGAATATAATCTTCTCTTTATCTCCATTTTTAATTTATTTTTTGACAAATTTGGTGGGGTCCTGAGCCGAGAGGGGGCCCCATCGGACCCCTCACTTTAATCGTTATAATATGATATATGCCCTATAGTCGATTTCAGACACATTATGGTGTTATTTATCAGCAACAAAGTCCTTTATGGTCAGGGTGCCAGATTGAGGAACCTATGGATAGGGCCCATTCGGGGTCCCTAGAATTCGGGGCCCTGTGGACCGCCGCATGAACGCACATAGGCGTTAGGCCACTGCATACAAAATCAGGGTAGTCGGACCTATTGCAATGCTATACTCTTTGTTGTAAGTATGATTAAATCTGCAGTCAATAAATAATAGGCCTAATAATAGTAATGCTCGACTTATAGAGCGCATATTGTGAAGGCTAATGTCGGGAACTCACTGCACCCGATTTTTACAGAATCCAATAAATAAGCTTTTTTAAATCCCTAAATTGTCGGAGAAAGAAAGGACGAGGGCTTCGCCCTTTAGACCTTTATTTGGGGGTTCTAGGCAGCCTTGGTCCCGCCCACTTGTGCTATCGTTGCAAAAATCGACCTTCTGTCGGGAACAACCTCACCGTTGGAGACATCGGCCCCGTCAAAAAATCCTGGCGCCAGGACTGATTAATTATAATATCAAATAATTATAATGTAATTAATAACAATACAATAAGCAATATTTTACCATGAAAGTTCTAATGTACGGTAAAACTTGGTGATCGCAGTGCAAATATCAGTTGCACTCAAATCGAATTTCATTTGACTTCTCAATGCAATATAAAAAACACGAGCAACAATCACAAGACAAATAAGACAAAATCATATTGCTAAAAGATAATTATAGATTACCTTTTTAGTTCATAGGGATAAAAACGAACACATTTTCGAACAAAACAACAACATTTACCATGTATAAAACACAAGAAAATAATCAACACAAGAACCGAAACATACAATTTGATTTAAAAATTAAGGTGTAAAAATTGATTGCAGTGTTAAACTCAGATTCAGCGATTAGAAACTTGACTACAGTGTATACCGTGACCCTCTATTACACGGTATGTTTGGTGACTGTAGCGCCATGCCCAGCTTCACCCAGAACACCTTTTTCCCTTCTTCGCACGAAGGCCATTTGATACATCTTTTCGAGACCATCTCCTTTTTTAAAAGGACCGACATACTCTCTGGTGAGACATCAGACAACTGGATAACAATCATGACGTCTTCTTGATTCTCCAGCATTCGCAATTTGGCCATCTCTAATTCGAAGTGGCACCATTCGCTTCTGGCGTAGTTGTCTGTAACGACCACGACCACTTTGCGGCTGTGCTTTATAGCATTTGTGATATTATTTACGACATTATCACCGACAACGAAATCACGATAGTCTAAGCAAAGTCTAAAATTGTACGGATTGCTCTCAAGTGTTGGGTGGAGAACTTTGAGAACCCAATCGAGGTCGTTGCTCTCGTACGAAATGAATGCATCGTATTTTAAATTAGTGCGATCGACAACTTCATTCTTTATACGTTCGTACTGTTTCCGGCGCAGACGCAACTGATTCCAGTACCTGTTTAAAGATAAAGTTAATAATAATAATAATAATAATAATAATAATAATAATAATAATAATAATAATAATAATAATAATAATAATATTATTATTATTAACAACAGCAATAGTAATATTAATAGTAGTAGTGCTTATCTAGTGGTAGTAGAACTAATAATGATACCGATAATTAAAATAAAAATAACAAAAACAACAACAGCAATAATAATAATAATAATAATAATAATAATAATAATTATATAATAATAACAATAATAATAATAATAATAATAATAATAAGAGCAATAGTAATATTAATAGTAGTAGTGCATATCTAGTAGTAGTAGAACTAATACTGTTATTGATAATTAAAATAAAAATAACAATGACAACAACCACAGCAGCAATAATAATAATAATAATAATAATAATAATAATAATAATAATAATAATAATAATAATAAGAGCACTCAGTGGAGAGCCCACTGCAAAGCCCTTTCTATAAAATAAACCTCAAAAAAAAGAAAAAAAAAGAGCATGCCCCCGGACTCCCAAGGACAGTGTTGTCTCGATCGGCCCCACTTTCGGTCCCCCTTTTGGACATCTCTGGATTCACCCCTGTCTCAAGTTGACCCCCATATTTGGATCGTGACCATCGCTTGATAATTTCTTCCTTGTAACTTGGTTAAGCTTTCACGAAAGTTTCATTCATATCAGTTGATTAGTTTTGAGATATCGTGTCTAGGACGTTTGCTCACATGGTCCTCACATCCACATCCTACTACAGACAGTCCCCAACATTTAATAATTTCTTCATTTGGTTATACTAACACTCCCTGCTGTTTTCAATTATGTCTGTTTAGTAGTTTTTGAGATATTTTGCACAAAAAAACACACGAAAACACCAAAATGTTACACTCCCCCACCCCCCATCCCACACACACGCACACACATACTTACACGACTGAAAACATATATCTCCTGGCGGAGATAGTAATAATAATTTATTTATTTTTATTTATTTATTTTATTTATTTATTCACCAAAGCAACAGCGGACACAAATCCGCCACTTACAGTATGGTTAACAAAGGACGAGACGACAGAAACAGAAACACAAACAAAATTAATTTTAACTAATCACGCCTAAAACGCTACGACGGAAAATGTGCAGATTGGAGTTAAATAAATCTAAAGATGGATAGTCCTGAACTAACTTGTTATACGAGGAACTTAATCTACTAATAAACCCGTTTTTTAAAATATTGACTCTACTTAAATGAACGTAAAGAACATAATAATAATAATAATAATAATAATAATAATAATAATAATAATAATAATAATAATAATAATAATAATTTCTAGAGAGAACCTTTACAAAATTGGCTGACGTAATTATTTGATGAGCATTTCAATCAATTAAGCTTAGGCTGGTACACACACACTACCTGAATATGCCGGTCCACACATCTATACTAGAATGTGGGAGTGAAAGCCTATTGTAAATTTGATGTCGAAGAAATTGCAAATATCTTCTTTTAGCTGGATACGTGTGGCAAACATGATTATAGCAACTTCTATAGCCAGTTTGTCATTATATTCTTTTGATACTCATATAGCAAAGTCTTTCAAACCATGGGTCGCAACCCAAATTTAGGCAGGCAATATTTCCCAGTGGGTCACAAAATGGGTATGGACAAACTGCTAGTCAGCGTGGCATACGATTCATGCAAGCCATCCCTCGTGATCAAGTCAACTGCAATTCTTGCGAGGCAGGACGAAGTATAGCTGCAGTATTGTAAGTGCGAGGCACCTAAAACACATTACAAATCCGTAAAAATGACAAAGACAATATTTAATATAAATTATGATTTCCATATGACCTTCTCATTGAGTAATACTAAAATTAAACCATTTCCTTCAACCAAAAAGTGACTTAATTCAATCCGGCCCGATCATATCCATGGCAGAGTCTAATATTGGAGTCGCGACGAGGCCTCACCAACCTCGAAACCAAGACGAACAGTAGAGGGTGACTGACAAAAAAGGGTTAAATTTTTAATAGACGAATCGTACCCACCTGCGTGTTTAATCCCATTATAACAGGCCTATATTGTTCTTAGACTAATCAGTGGATGATTCAAGGGTGGCCCAGTCGGCACGGGACCCCCTAAATTTTTCAAAATTGTAAAAAAATTAGAGAGAAAAAAGGAAAATTATTTTCAAATTTTAATTCTGAGAGTGTCATTTCCGGCCATCTACCGGGTGCCACAAGAGGGCCGTAGCCACGAGAATTGAAGTGGTCAGGTTGCGAGTGAAGCGCGAGCACTGGTGATTGGGGCTAGGGGGTCGGCAAGTGCTACAGGTCGGGGTTCAGGGGCCATTAAACCATTAAGCTGTAATATTATTGTAAACCATTAAATTTTAATATTATTAACATTAAGCAATTAAACTGTAACATTATCAGTGGCGTAGAAAAGTATTTTTCATTGGGGGGGGGATGATTGACGTGTTAGTCAGCGGTGGGAGAGGGGGAAGATTGCCCCCAAATTTCCTGCGCTTCGCGCTCATTTCTTGTTAAAATGGTCCAATTTCCTCTAAAAATTGCACATTTTAGGGAGTTTATTAATTCCGACGAAATTAGAATTAAAAACACCGGGGGACAAGGGGAAATATCCATCTTTGGAAAATCTCAATTAAACTGTAACATTATCAGTGGCGTAGAAAAGTATTTTTCATTGGGGGGGGGGATGATTGACGTGTTAGTCAGCGGTGGGAGAGGGGGCAGATTGCCCCCAAATTTCCTGCGCTTCGCGCTCATTTCTTGTTAAAATGGTCCATCCTCTGAAAGTGTCTAAAATTCTCAAATTCTTCGCGCGCATTTCTTGTTACGGTAGGCCAATTTCCTCTATAGATTGCACATTTTAGGGAGTTTTCATCAATTCCGAGGAAATTAGAATTAAATACACGAAAATGTTTTGCGCGCTTTTTAGGGTTTTTTTTTAGGTTAAGTTATTTAAACACATAATAGTCCCAAACTCAAGAAAGAAAAATTTAAGATAGATCGTTTCAACCTAGAAGAAGGGCCTCAATGTGTATTTATGGTGAAAGATATGTTTGTAATAAATAAAACCATGATGAAAATGCTTATATTTAGTTTCAAACACACGTGTGTGGCCTATATTATAAATTAGATAAGCCCTATGTCGTATTGTTTTCTATATGGGGAGTGGGGTGCGGTGGGTATGATAAATTACTAACCAGGAAAATAAATACCCCCTGGCCCAAGACCTGTTACGCGCCTTATATTAGAGCCAATGTGTGCCCTTGTGCGGACACTGGATGTGCCCCCCTCTGAAGCTGAAAACCTTGTTTTTGCAAAATAAATTGATGCAATTTGCTATTTGAGGCCTAATCAATAAATTCCTCATCAACCGATAAACCTTAAACATTCTTGGAATGGACATAAGATTACTGATGTCGTACACACCTTTCAGTGTGAAAATGTGGCTTGCTTTGTAAGTACATCTAACATCAAAGGAAAGAAGAGCTTATATTGGTACCAGATAAAATAATTTTGTTATAAACATTAATACATTATGCTAATTTTCATCTTTGTAAGCGCATAAGACATTAAAAATTATTTCTGGGACAGTCTTTTGAAGTGTGTAAAGCTCCATTTTATCCCATACATAGTAAAATATTGGGGGGGGGGATGATACAATGGACCATCCCCCCTTTTCAAATATTGGGGGATATATCCCCATCCCCCTGGGATCTACGTCTATGAACATTATTAACTAAGACCAATCAAACATAAACATGTACATATCAAAATTATTATGTTTAATCTTTCCTCGTCGGTGCTTGCATAAAACGTGATTTGGATCTAACATGTGTATTATGATATTGATAAACAATCGAAATTTCTGTACAATATTATGCCAAATATTTACAGAGTGGACTTCCTTATGTTGTGCTCATATTAGACTGTAATATTATTATTATTAGAAAACGCAATTTAACAAACAACATAAAACATATACATATCAAAGTTATTAGGTTAAAGTTCTCATGTCGGTGCATGCATAAAACGTAATTTCCTAAAATTTGGATATCTCTGAGAAAGACAGACATAATTCTCTATACTATATATACTCATTTTTGATTTAAGGACATGTATATGTTTATTGAGATATGCAAAGTTTAGACGTTTAAAGGAGAGGGCTTCTTTCTGTTGTGGTCATATTAGACTGTAGGCCTAATATCATTAAAACCATTCAACAAAAAACTTAAAACTTTCTGCTTCGGTGCATGAATATAACGTAATTTTTGGATAAATGAGATACATTTGAGAATGTACTGAATATAAAATCTTAAATATCTTACATTTTAATCAGCAATCTATCAGAAATACGTGGATTGGTTATACTGTAAAGCCTTCAGAACCCCTCCAATACTAAAACTGGGATCCAACAGGCAGTGAATATTCCATTTTGATTTAGTGTAGATGTTTTTCACATATTTTTATTTTATTTGCATTCTTTTTATTTTGTATGATTCATATGGTTTATTTTCCACAGACAGATAAATAATTGCCTAACTGATATTTTATGGGTTTCATATTACTTTCTATACAAAACAAATATCATAAATCATCTATTGTCCGACTGTGTGCATTGAACATTTGACGACGACAATGTCTCCAAATTCCCAACCCTAACTTAGGCTCCGGGCTTCCCTTGACACTTCACATCAAAGGGCCTGTTAATTAACCTTGCACAGCTTCCTCCTCCTCCTCATTGTCATCTTCTTCATCATCATAATTATTAATTGTCTATAGCAAAGTAGGGAAAAACTATAAATTCAGAGTGTATTCAATAACGAACGTCTCATAATGCACGAAGTGTATTTCAAAGCATCTAGAAAACAAAAACTTTTCGAAGGAGAAGCCGAAGACTCCCCCCACCCTATATCTAAAATCTGTCTTCCAGAGACAAAACGAGCTAGCTCTTTTCTCATGACCCCACCCACCATGAGAACCCATCTGTGCGATAGCCAGGGTAAACTCTGGATCCGCACTTGACCCGTATTTAAGAGGAGTGTTTAAAAAAGGTATATTTACAGTAGATTTATTTAAAGAAAATAATGTTGCATACTAGAACTATCAGGAATAAATATACCGATAAAGGCATGTTTTGTTTGTCTTGGCTTGGTAAGTTAGTGAAGTGAATAGGCCTATAATGTTCTCGGCAAGTGTATGGAATCTTTAGTCTGATTTTCTGCAAAAGCATGTGTAGTAATTGACCTACTTGATTTGGATAAAAGGTAGCCCACTATGCACTAAATTTCAACTGAAGAAAAAATGCATCCTAGTTAATAATAAACTAATAATAATGTAAGCTATCATTAACGGTTCCTGAGTTATGTCAAAGAGAGAGTAGGTTGAGTCTAAACATACAGGTGGATTTTAGCCCTTTTTTCCTATTCAAAACCTAATTAATTAACTTGTGGGCTGTCAAAAAGTGGTCAGGTTGAAACCTGACCAACAGTACCGGTGGCTACGGCCCTGCATAATAGTATATTTTCTCACCTCAGCCCCAACCACGGTGGGGCTGAGCTGGTAAAGGCCCTCCATCTGTCAAAGTCCCTCTCTGGGCCCCCTCTATTTCAAATACCTAGATCCCTACTACTTATTGTGAGATTAATGAGTAAGTAATAAATGAATAGAATATAACCACAGCTTGTCAATACAGACTCTCTAAAAATGTGCCACACTATAGCTCCATCATCCTCTCCCATCATTTCACCACACCCTGAATGCATTGATTGTTAATCATACCTTTGTTTTTATATTATTTGGCATTACAATCAGATAATTTAGTGACCTTTATATATAATACAATAATTATAATATACCGCATTTTATTCGAATAAGCACCCCGGGGCGTTTATTGTTCAGATTGTTGTTGAGGAGCCAGCGTTTACTGGTAGATGTAGTCTACTATGCATAATTAACGTTCAGAAGTGTTTTTGCTTATTAATCCCTAATTAGCAGTTAATTTAATTCCACTAGGGTAAAACACTGATAATTAATTCAATGTTGAAAATGATGTTGTTTCCATTTCATCCGTTCATAGTTACTTAGAGAGTCATAAATGTAGCTTAAAATGTGAGAGGTTCCCGGTTCATTATCCGGAGAGCCCGTTACACATTTCTATCTTTAAGAAATAAAGAAGTCAATCAGCAGTGAAAAAGCAGTCAATCAGGCAAAAAAGCAGTGAAAAAAGCAGTCAATAAGTTAAAAAGCACACAATTCCCAGAGCTCCTCATTGGAGCTAAAATCTCACACTCAACTCCATCAGTGCCATTTCTGGCTATCCTAGCGATGCCATACCTATAAAAAGGGGGATAACTTAAGGTCATACCTTATATTCCAGCGGAAAGCGTACAAAAATCCCAAAACAGTAACAACCAGAAAAAGAAGGAAACATGTTGTTACAATAACAACCTTTAAATCACAATGTTTTAACTTTGAAGCAACATTTTTAATCTTGGTGTTACTCTCGTTACATGTTGCGTTTTCAACCCACAGGAATGTGACATTTCCTGGATTATTAATCCACCTGGCAAACCATAAAATCTCACAATCACAGTTATAGGGATTCACTCCAACCGATAGTTTGGTGAGATTCGATAAAGTTTGTAATTCCGAAGTCGTCAAAATAGTTTGTATCTGGTTGTCGTGAAACCAAAGCACCTCGACGGAATTAGAATTTTGGAACATATTTTTAGGAAGCCGCTGAATTTTATTCCTTTGAATGTAAACTTGTTGGAGATACGAAAAGTTTCGAAAAAGGCTATCGGGTATACTTACTATGTTGTTACCCTCTAAATGCACTTCTTTTAATTGCCAACAACCTTTAAATGCGTCAGCATATATGGTGTCTACATTGCCACCTACGAATGAAATAACCCTTAACGAGTTTAGCGTATGGAACCAAAGATCTCTAATATGCTGTAACTCTTGATTATATCCCAAATATAGCTCCTGGAGATCACTCAGCCCTACAAATGCATCCTGCTCTATCCCTTGTAAAGAGTTATAGATCAAATTTATTTTTTGAACGTTTGGCGTCTCGTTGAAACTGTTATTTCCCAGAAATTGGATAGTATTATAGTGAAGATCGAAAAAAGTTATATTATACAAGATTTCATGAAACACTGGCATATTGTTCAGGTTGCACTTAGTACAGTTTATCGTGTTTGTGCTAAACTTGCATTTCAAAATGTGGTCCGAGACTCGTGTGTAAGCCTGGCCTTTACGCATTACACCGCCACCTAAATCCTGGCTCTGAACAAACACAACTGCAACAACAATAATTCCCAGGTACATACTGAAGAGGCAACACAAATTAGGAGAGACGTTCTTCATGTCGATTTTGCAGTCAATGAGAGCAAGCGCAATGCCTTCTGATGCAGTATCCCCAAATTCTGCAGTCACAAGGAACTGTTCAAAGAAATGATATGGTTCAACGACAGCACGAATAACAAAGTGCTTCTCACATGATCGAACGAGATACTATTCTATAAAACTGTTGTTAGCAGAATATGTAAAAAAAAATGAAACAGGAAGTCAGTATTCAAAATGACCATTTTACTTCCTTGTACATTGTATTGATTGTTGTTTTAGTTGGTCTTCTTGTTACTAATGCTGTTTATTGTTTTTTAGGTAGTCTTCTTGTTTTTAATTGTATATAGCCCTGGTTCTTAGTATGCGGTCCGCAGCCAAATTTGGCCCTCAAGCAAGTTAATTTGTTCGTTTGCAAAAACAAAATAATAATAATAATCAAAAAATATTTACAACATAGCTAAAGTTCAGTGAATACATTATATGCAACCTCTGGATAATTTGTATGGGGATGGTTTGAAAATAAGCAAAATGATATAGGCCATAAATAGAAAGGCACCAAAATAGATCATTGGGTGTTTCCCGTGGTCCTAACTTCTATGTGTAATTCAAACAAGAAAAAAAAAACAAAAAAAAACAAACAAAAAAAAAAAAAAAAAAAAAAAAAAAAAAAAAAAAAAAAAAAAAAAAAAAAAAAGAAAAGAAAAGAAAAGAAAAAAAGCTCCCAAGATTGGGTATTTATATTAGCTCAGCTAAATTTGAAATAGCAGCTCAGAGGAAGCAAAACTTTATCATAGTCTACATGTTAAAATTTTAATGATTGCAGAGTCCGGATGCATGATTTGAGACGCATGGAAGAAGCCCACTGTCAAATCACAGAGGTAAACACAACTAACTTTCGGTTATATTGAAATACGTCTAATGGGTTTTATCGTCAATAACATTTGTACATAATTTTACATGGTAATACAAAGTTGGTGAACTAATGAATAATTCTCATAAAAGTACATTTCGATTGTCCTACAAATAATACAGGACTCTCTGTGCCGCCAGGTTCTGTCTCTGTTTTTTGTTCTGATCAATGTGCTTCGTCAGTAGCCTTTTCAAGTCACACAGTATTAGCACAGTAATGTATATATACTCCTATATATATGTATATATATACTCACATACATATATAAGATGTGTATAAGAGACAGATATATGTGTGTGTGTGTGCGTGTGTGTGCTTTGTTATGTTCACTGTGATTCGTTAATAACATTATTTACTTTACAGGGATAACAAGTTGGTGTACCAGAAGACAGTACTCATAAAATTAAACTTCGCTAGTCCTACATGTGCAATGAGTACATGCAGAAAACCTTTTGCATGTCAAAAAAAAAAAAAAAATAGTACTGTTTTATGCAGCCTTCTTGCATGTTGTATATTGTACTTTGCAGGACAATTAAAAACAACGTTACTATCTCGTCTGTATATGTTATCCTGCCTAAATATGTTAAAAAAAATAATGAAATAGATTAACGTAGCAGACGTGAATTTTAAATGAATGTATCAATGCCCTGTCTGTAATTTTCGTCGATATTTAAGATTTCCAGGAGCCAATAAATTAGTAAAAATGAAGCACTGTATTAAAACCGACGGAAATGAGACGCTGGGAAGGATCGTAAGTATCTAATCATCATACGAAGCTACTAAGATATTTGGTTAAGATGCTGGAATGGAGTTTGCAAAACGCATGTCAAGAAAATAAATGCAAATATATGAAAAACTATAATTTATTCAAAATATATTTAAATGTCTTCTAGAGTGGTACATACTATATTCGACGAAGTGCTTAATGTTGATGTTAAATGAATTATATCTTTAATAAACCACTTTTTCCCCCGAAACATTTTACAATACAGTAATGTGCTTTATCCCAAAATAGTGCAAAATTTGTTTTTTCCGCCTTGTGTAGGTTTTACATTTCACGATATTTTAATTTTATGAAATTCAGTTATAGCTTTAATAAAATATATTATTTTAAAGGCCTATACTAAAATATAAAAATACTATATAATATTTTTATATTCAAATATATAAAATATATTTTGTATATCATATGTATATACAAATATAATATAGTTTTAATATAATAGACATTAAATTAATGATTTTTTTTTCTCTTGTGGGGTAACCCACCACCATTACTCAGTATCATTTTCATTTATGTACAAACAATGATTTTTTTTGATGAAGATACAGATGAAGATGGTCAGTAATACTATATACTGTACAGTATTTGAAAGGAAAGCCCTTGGAAGGCATAAAAAGACACGGATATGAACATACAGAAGCATGCGGTCAGGACGAGTGACCCGAGATTACACAGGACTTATGTACTTATAGCATCTGTGTCAAATTACGATTAATATTAAAACCAAATTATTTTCCAGAACATGCAAGGCCCACAGTCACCCCCCACCCTCCCTCGCAACTCAGAATTTTAGGGCCGGAAGAAGTCTTGTTCAGGGTCCTAGGGCATTTTGTCACCCAATTGCAGTAGAGTTTGCTGTAGCCTAATATTTAACATAATAAAAATAATGAGGCATAGTCATGTCTTCAAAGATACCTTATTATTCCATCTTGATTTATTGCATCATAGCGTTACAAACATTTACATGATATCAATAAAAGCAATTATAAAACGTATTTCAGACACTGCTACATAATAATTGCAGCTTGATTTGTTAACTTTTGTAATAAAAACTAAAGACCAAACAAGTGAAACGTTATTTACATATTAGTGGTTAATATTTCGACACAATGTCTCTATCAGCAAGCTTAAAAAGAACCGTATTTCAGGAATTCTTTGTCCTTTCATCATATACTTAAGTATACCTCAATAACATTCATTTTTTATGTAAATTATGTCTTCAGTATTGTTATCTTGTTGCTTCAAAAGCGTAATATGAAAGCGTACAACTTTGATTGGTGTTCCGTGTGTGTATATGTATACAGTATATATATATATATATATATAAAATGCAAAAACAATGAAAAAACGGTGTAAAATCATTGAAAGTTGACTTGCGGAACACAAATTTATTAAGCTATAACAAAATCAAACGGATATTTTGATAGCTCCTGCTATCTTCATCAACGTTAAAGTGAGAAAACTTGGGAGATCTTACACATACATAAAGAATAATAAACCAATCAGAATCAAGTTATCAATACAATTAGTTGATTGGACCACAAAATATAAGTTCAGTGACAAGTTAATGGGTGAATTAATTACAATTATACCATGATAAGATGTCGGTTAAGTAAGCGATAGTTTATTGGTGGTGCCATTGAACCAGCTTGATGTTTTCATTGTTTTTTCATTTTATTTTACTTGGAGCATACATGCAAACCAACTCTTCAATATCTGTCTCTTATACACATCTAGATGTGTATAAGAGACAGACCGTATTAGTAATCCTACATATTATGTGTTTGTAATTATCAATAAAGCTGTAGTGGTTGCGTGTTAAAATCGGTCACTAAAAATACACCTTCAAGTAGAATTCTATTGACGTTGAAAACTAGTGAAACGTCCTGAAACGAGTTATAGTGTAAAAATAAATCACTCGAATTGTTAAGAAGCCACAAACAGGTATCATGAGTTCAACTAAGGACTTTTCTAGAGAAGCGAAGATTTATTCAGTTTCAGAACGGATGAATTTCAATATACCAATACTTTTTATACATACACACATACATACGTACGTATATGTATAATTTTGATATGAAAAATACAAAGCTTGTCCAGCTTACATGTACCTTCATGGACTTTGAGAGAACAGAAATGTCAAAACTAACGTAAAAACTACTACGAACCTTTCCAGAGTGTCAATCAAACTTAACAACTGACCAATCAGAACACGGCCAGGAATACATGCGTGTCTCACAAACACACGTGTTGTCCCACATACGCACATGTTAACGTACATTTACGCTAATTTTTGTTGGACCACAGCAACAGCATCCAAGGGGGCGGGGCTTTACGGAAAGGTCCATAATACACAAACTTGCGATAACTAATATTGACACTATATTATAAACAAGTGTAAGTGTAACAGTCAACTTTAGAACTAAAAACACTATAAAGAATTTAGAAATTTAATGGTCACAATGAAATAATCTAACAAAATATTTCAAAATATATGTAAATCAATCATACTATATTTCTATTAATACAAAAATAATTTCATCTCCATTACCTCTATCTATTAGTATGAATTCTAGCTTGTGGTATTAAGTACAATACAAATTATTTATGTTTTTTGTAATCGCATTAAATTGCATTTCTTTATTAATTTGTACCTTTATTTATATTTATATTATATATTTATTTTATATCACTGTCCTACTCATATGTGACATTCCCTTTCACAAAGCAAACATTAACACAAGATGGTCTAAATCTTATTTATATAAGTCTCATTAAGAGTGGAGATGTTTTGGTCGTGAGAAAAAAGAATCCTGTAAAAGTGACAGGAATTGAACACAGGATTCTGGGATTGGAAAACAAGCATCTTAACCACCAAGCTACTCAAATTAATGCACCCTATAAATCTAATCCTACTATAGTCCTAATATTTATGTCTCAGTTTTAGACTGCTGCCAAGAAAAATATTTATTATTTATGTCTATAAAGCACAATAAATGAAATAGTATCAAATTCTTTGTGTTATTAGTGTAGCCCTATTTTGCAGTTTCACCTAGAAGAGTCTGAGGCTCATTTTCAACCAATGGCTAACCAACAATTGTACCGTAATTTGTTTGTAGAAATATTTTGTAGATTTGTAAAAGAATAAATAATTCTATGAATCAGAAGATGGGCATCATTTATATACAGTAAAATCTTACACTAAAGAAATATAACAAAACTAATCTACCAATGATTTTGAGTGTTAAATATTATGGTTAATTAAATATACTTTTTAAAATATGTCTGCAATTTATCTTTTAATCATAATTTCAAAAATATAATCTTTTGTTCTTATAATAAATTAAACATTTTCACTATTACTACCTCTCAGATTTGGTGATAGCATTATTAGAATTTCTCTTTACAAAATTTTTATGGTTTTTACTTCATAAATTATAAGTTGTGGAATAATAAGCAACCAAACAAACAATTAGAATTTAAACATGATTTACTAGGATCCCTAAACCCCAAGTTGGGAAAGCAGCCAATCATTTCGTCAGAGGACACTGCTTTGAAAGAGAATTTTTACAGTATGAGAGTGGCATTTTCGGGGACTTAGTGGTACATACAGAATTAATAAAATTTGCTCCAATCATGAGGAGACTGAAGTAGATGTGGTCTCCTTGTTCCCCTGACGTGACCTTTCCATTGAAACTTTGGCCATCCTGTCGAGGACATTGTACCCCTCGCTGGTGCAGCCACTGTTTGAAACTAAAACTTCCTTCAGCATCACAAATGCTCTATTCTCTACCCCCTTATTTACCCCCTTCTTCTTTACTTGGCCATGCAAGTTGAGGGCATCTTGAGACAATACTGTTAGAATTATTGAGAGTTTGGTCACACTGGCATCATAGCACCGTCAGATACACTTGCTTGCATTCGTTGTCTGAATCTTTATATTTAAGCATGTATGAGGTACCAATATTAAGATTCTCCTCTGAAACTGTTTCCCCGTTTACTTTCAATTCTTTCTTTTTTTCTCTTAACTCATGTAACTGTAAGAAAGGAAAGTAAAACCATTAAAGAAATTATTATGCCTATAATACAGTACAGTTTAAAAAAAATCCATGAAAAATGCAAAACAAAAAACCCTACTAAACAGGTTAGACAGTTTAGAATAGTGTGACACAATACAAATGTTAAACTCTAAATTATTTGGAAAGTGGAGAAAGCTAGTTTTTTTTAATCACTGAAATCTGAAATAAACAGATTTAAAATGAAATGAATGCAAACGCCTTGAAGAAAGTAATATTACAATAAAAACAGATGAAGCATAAGAAATAGATAACATAAAATAGAAAAACTAAATCAACAAAACTATTTAATATAATTGTCCCTGACAGAAAGCAATGGATTCGCAGGGTTGAGAACACTGCTGCTGAACACGCATATCTGTAGATGGGTGATGATATAATCGGAAAAAACAAGATTTATTGGTATCTATAAGTGTTGTATAACAAAAACGATATGGGAAAATACCATAGCGAAGCAAAAGCATTTACAGAAGCAGTTTAACACTTGTAAAAGCTGTGAAGATATAAAAAACATCATAAGAAAATGAAATACTTAAGCTGGGCACACATTGCAATATTATTAAAATAAAGCTAAAGTTTAAAAAATAAAACATTATTAAACAGTGTTAAAAAAATTCAAATATTGACATCAAAATATGTTACTTTTACATGTTTTGTAGGTTGCTAATTACACATGGGATTTATCTTACTTCTTTAAATTTGACTGCATTATTACATTACACTGAAAGTCGGTTTGGTGCAGGGATTTCCATTCAGCTTCATGGGCGGAGTTTGAGCCACTCACTGATCATTGTCGACTATGATTCAATGCCCCATCTTGCACTGTTGGCGGGCTGTGACATGGCCCACACTATGTTTTCAGCCCAGGTCCGTGTATTGCATTACTTATAAATAAAATAAATATTGTGGCCACATCTCATTATACATCTCTAGGGATGTGTTATTTGTTTGGTAGGTATCATCTGGCAATCATTAACATAATGTTCTCTAACAATTTCATTCGACATTTTCGGGCAATTCATTGTAAATGGCAAATTACTATGCACGATTTCATATTACTTTAAAGCCAATACATATTATTCTCCAAAGATGTGTTTAGTTATCATCATTAATATAATCTTTACAGGGACATAGGCTCGTTTTGGCCTGGGCAGGGCGGGGACGGAAGGGTTCAAAAATTAAGGATGTGGAACAAATCCCTATTACAATGAAATCTTAATGGTCATTTTTAGTATTTTAACCCATTCAGTGGAACTATTTATCCGCCCCATGTCTGCTCTCATGTATTACTGTACATTAGTACGCATGTGTGGACACAGACATTGTTTAAGACAAACACACGAGCGTTCACCATTTTAAATGGAAGCTCAAGCAATTCCTTAAAGCCACAGATTTACAAAAATATTGATGATAACATAAACATAAAGAAATGCCGACATGTAATATGACATCTCTAAACTCTAATTACTAAGACTATATCACTTCATTTACATTCATTACTAAGATTATATCACTTTGTTAATTGTACATAATTGGAAAGTACAAATGAAACGTAATGTATTTACTGTTTATATCAACACAACTCTCATTTTCTTATAATCCATTGAACTTTCCAAATAACTCCAAAGTATGGCACTTAACATATTACAACCATCACTATACACTTATAATGTAAGACTAATGGAGTTATATGGCTAGGCAACAGGGTTACATTAAAAATGACATCAATATTCTGTTTTTAATAAAAATTACCATGAAGTTTGGGTTATCAAATATGAAAGCTTTGAAAAGAAAATAAGAAACAATCATAAATCAAGAATTCATGTCAAAAATTTCAGTACTAAAATATTAACAAAATTAAGCATTTAAAATTAAATACCTCACAAGCTAAAGGTTATGATGCATTGATAATTGGTAAAAATTATGTTAACACAGCAATAATGATAATGTCATTACACTTTTGCTGCTACATCTACTATACTTGCTGCTTCTTTTATCTGATGTAGGTGTTATCAATTGCTGCTACGAATGTACCAAAGGGCAAACCTTTGCTTATGTTCATCAATAGAAAATGTGCGTGTTTTACAAGTAAATACGTACATCTTCTGTAGTGATAATTGCCGCTTTTTTGTCTTGCAACAGTTATTTTGCACAAATTTTCAATATTGTAAGTTAATATAAAAATAATGCGACAAAACATTAAGAAGCAAAAAAAAAATCCCTTAGACAAGAACTTGAATATGTCATTTTAGGCATTATTTTCGATTAAAAGTGATGCTTCTTATTTACCTGTGAGGTATTTTGAAGTATGTGTGTATACATGTAGCATACTAGGATTGAACAATTACTACACTGATTATGCCAAAGTAGCACATTGATGTACAGTAGATGATTCTTAGAAGACAGTATATGAAGTTATGGTGAAGTAGTTTTGAGTCTTGATAGGGATTATATCCAGGGCTTACACAAGTAGACTGCTACTTTGACCTTACTTATGGTAACTAATACCATAGAAATACTAATACTATTGCTATCCCTACTCTGCTGTCTACAATTACCACCTACCATAGGCTGAAAATTGCATGGGTGACCATAAAAACACCTATTGTACTTTAGCCTTTGAACAGTGGTGCCGATATTTCCACTTCTAGAAGTGACTTCTGTAAAGCCTGCCTACAAAACCGATGTGGTTAATCTAAAGTGGAAAATGATCTATGAAATGTGGTGATGCGAAAACCAAACTGGAAACACACACGACACAGAACTGAGATGTGACTGTGAGGATGCAACACAGGCAACAACAGATAAGGTCCTTCAAATTAGATTTTTTCTTACCTATCCATGTTGCACCACTTCCGCCGGCAGTATCCGGCTTTAAGTATTTTAGAGGAGTATGTTCAGAATCAGATATGGTAGGTGAGTTCAAAGAGGTAGGCCTAACATAGTTGTTGGTGGGATTTTCGCCAATCAGCTGAAATAAAGGCTAATATTACTAAGTAGGTGCCTTGAGTGAAGTGAAAAATTTTAAAAGACATTGGTATGGTTTTTTTGTCTACAAGTAAATAAATAAATAAAATGATTGAAATATAGAAAAATAACATACTTGTCATTTGTCCACACGAAAAAAAAAAATCAAATTATATTCATTTAATTTGAAAATAGTATATTACAAAACTAATTGTGCATGTAATGTTGAAATAATCTTATCTTGCTTCTGTTGTACAATAAAGTTGAATTGTACGTATTTTATGTTGACATTGGGAAAAAGAATAATTAGAGAATTGGAGTTTGTTTTCTTTCTTTAGCATACTTTATTTAAGTGATGAAAATGAAAGTAAAAATAAAAGATAGAGATACAAATGTCAAACATCAAGTACATAAATATATGTACAATATTGTTGCAAAAGGATGAAACTGAAAGTTCAAATTTAAAATAAGTAAGAATATTGGTTTTGAAGTTTATGTTTACCAAGCCGCAAGCATTCTTTAAAATATTAAACATCTGAAAAATTCCCTTTAAATTAATATGAAACCTGCTATAAAAAATTGTGAAAAGAATTATTTAGAGAACAATTGTTCCAACTGGTCAGCTCCATTTAATAAAATTCCATTGAAGTTTTAGGCCTGATGTAAGTATGATCTTAACACAACCCACTCTTTCTTAAGTAACTTAAGACCTAAGCCGGCATACAGCAAAACTAGTATGGTACCAAAGGAGGATGGCTGTGACGGAGATGATGATAAAAATGGTGATGATGACGATGACGAAAACCATGATGATGACAATGAAACTGATGATAATGATGATAACAATGTTGATGATGATGATAATGTTGAAATAAGCCTATCCTTCTTCTGTTGTAAAATAAAATTGAACTGTACGAATTTTATTTTGACAGGGTAAAAAGTCCAATTAGAGAATAGGAGTTTGCTTTCTTGCTTACCATACTTTATTGAAGTATTAAGAATGAAAGTCAAAATAACAGATAAACATAGAGATAGATATATATATATATATATGTCAAGTACAGTATATATAAATATATGTAAAATATTGTTGAAAGTTCAGATTAAAAAAAAAGAACATGTAGTTTTGAAGTGTATGTTTAGCAATATTCAAGCATGCTTCAAAATATCAAACAAATGAAATATTTCCTTCAGATTCAAACAAAACCATCTGTCCAATCCTATAAACAGAATTTGCTAGAGGATAAGTACTTGTTCTTACTGGTGAGCTCTGTTTGATCAAATTCCCTTGTAGCCTGATCTAAGTCAATAATCTTGATATAACCCACTCCTTCTTTAAAGTAACTTAAGACCCAAGACTGCATGCATTCACAAAATGTAGCATCGAGACAACGAAAGTAGTAATAGTATCTTAACTAAAATCCAGACCAAAGAGCGGAAGATGGGGAAAAAAATGTGTATTTCAGGAGTATTAGAATAAAATATTTATTTAGCCTTATGCTTTCGTATGACTATGATGATTATTAAGAATATCATTGAATAATATGATATGGATCTGGAAATGTGATGTTCATTTTTCATGATGATGGTTATGGTGATAAGGATAAGGAGGATAGTGGTGATAATGATGAACATGGAGATGATAATGATGATGTCGATGATGTCAACGACGATGATAATGAAGATGACAATGACACTGATAATGACACTGATTAATCAATGATGATAATGGTGTTGACTGATGGTCAAAAAGATTGTGTAGATAATGATAATGAGGATCAAAATATGGACAGTGAAGATTACGAGAATGATGATAATGAAGAGGAGAGAGAAGATGATTATTTTTATGCTGAAGAAGTTGCATAATTCTTGCATAGGCCATATCGCTATAACCTCTATGCACTTTCTAGTTAAAGAAAAAAAAAGGAAAAATATGGTTATGTATATAAAACTTCATACATTATTGGATTCTAAGATTTTAGACATAATGTAATCTAGACTGTTAAAAATCTGCATTGGCTATAGGCAATGGCAGAGAACATTTTACATTCTGCTTTAGGTACATCCTGGAAAGGACCTAATGATCCATAATTGCAGGGTAACACAGGCTGTATGGACGAGTACACCAGGGTAACCCCTCATTGTCTCAAAATATGTGCTGTGTTTTTTAAAGTATACATGAGCCAATTTTGTAAACTGGGCCTACAGTTTACAGTCCTTATTCCAGAAGACTTGTTCCACCACAAGAACCATAGGCTAGAGTGCCACTAGAACCAGCGCCGATATTATGGCTGTACATTGCCGTGGCCCTGCCTTAACTGCTTGGCTATTCGACTAATTATTGATAAAGTTAATTTACATTCTCTAACATTAATATGTTAA
This sequence comes from Anneissia japonica, assembly GCF_011630105.1. Taxonomy (NCBI): domain Eukaryota; kingdom Metazoa; phylum Echinodermata; class Crinoidea; order Comatulida; family Comatulidae; genus Anneissia; species Anneissia japonica. The sequence goes on along the minus strand of NW_022742319.1, from coordinate 879,864 downwards.
GTTGAAAGAAAATAACTGGTTACTAGTACAGTAGTAGGTGCTGCAACAACATATAAATAGTTTTAGACATTTTTGTTAGCAAACTATGCCATCGCAGAACAACAGTTTGAGTTTATAACACTACAAGTTGAATACACTGAAAGCATTAAAAAAATGATTAGTCAAGTGTAAAATAAGCAGTTGTACAGCAATACATGACAATTAGCGGGGCCAGTATTGCTGTCAATATGTTAAGGCAAAAGGCAAATTCATAATTTTTACCCAAATTTTGTAATTATTTTTCCCTTTTTTAGTATACATTATACCAAGCACAAAAGAATGCAGAAGTGCAGAATTGGGCCTACGGACGCACACATACGCACAACTTTTATTTTTTAAAAACACAATTAAAACTGCACAATGGAAAACATTACATATACGTACAATGCCCAGGTAAGAGAAGAAAAAGAATAACTAGAGATGGATAAGATTAGATAAGGTAAGGGTTAGCAATTAAATGGTGGCATATATTCTTACTGTAGATAAGTGATAGGATGTTGTTTAATTCAGTATTAAACATCTTATTTTTACATTTTAGAACTGACATGGAGAGAAAGCATAACAGGAAGCAGCATAACAATGTTGTCTATTATTCGTCAATGGAGAATACTCTACATTCTGCAAATAATTTACATAGATAAAATGCAATTTGCTATTAAGCCCCACTCCCTTGGATATTATTGTGAAGGTCCCACAGTGTAAACACATAGGCAAACATGTGCCTTTGTGGGACAACACGTGTATTTGTAAGACATGCATATTCCTGGCCGTGTTCTGATTGGTTAGTTGGTAAATTTGATTGATATGCCAGAAAGGTACATTGACTACGTTTAAACTGATAAATTAAAAAGCAGTATTGTTTTACAAATGTACATTTCCATTCATTTTAATATAGTAAAAAAAAAACAAACAAAAATGAATGGTGACACCAACTGTTACATACAGTACACTATACTTCTTGGATTTCATTGAAGAATTTAAAGTACTACATTGTTTGCTGCCCTCTATAGTTCATAATTCCATGTCTACTTTTGTTTTCTTACCTCTGCGGTTCATTATGGGAAAATGTATGTAACTCAAAGCCATTATGAAGATGATCAGCAGGGAAGCTTACATTTTCAGTGCCTGTTTAAAATGAATTAGATGTAGCGATACAACACATTGTATACGTTAAACTTTGTTTCACAAAGCAAAAAAAAAAATAAATAAATAAATAAAAGAAAAAAAAAACAACCAAAAAACATTTTGCACAGACCAATCAATCAGCCATACATATACATAATTTAATGGTTGCGATAAACAAATAAAAAGAGGGTTTTGAATAAAGTTTATTCTTTTTTTATTATTTTGTTTCCATTTTAATAAGGATAATTGATATAAGAAGACTATTTGGGAAACTTATGTTTATTTATAATTAAATCTCTATGAGGCTTGAGGAATTGAGCTTTTTTAAGTTAACATAAAACTGCAGATCATAGCATATCTTCAACTAGATTAGTTGATAAGATGTGAGACCAAAAACACTGTTTTAAGAGTAATTTACTGTAACTGAATAATATTCAAGGTAAAAGTTTAGTTTTTTACCTTAATGTTGAACCATGAAATGTAGATAACAATTCATGAGTTTATTCAACATTAAGGTAAAAATTACTTGAGGGTATAACCTGCAAAAATTTTGCTTGGCGAGTCTTTTATACATTGTTCAGGAAACCTGATCATTTATAGAGAGCGGGGGAAAAATAAAAATACAATTTATTTTTTATTTCATTTAACAAAATGGTTTGACCAGAAGCATAGAGACAAAGGAGAAATGAAAACGAAATTTTACAAAAAAAAAAAAAAATTCAAATATGCGAGTGAAGTTGAAACTATTGTTTGAGAATCCATCAGAAATTTGTATAAAGAATGTGATGGTTGCACTTGGTTGGAATGTTTGCGATACAAGGTATTGAAAAAGTCTTGCCTTTAAAATCGAATAGAAAAATTGATTCATCAATTACTTTGAATGATTTGAAATATGCTACTTTAATCGCAGCTTTGCTTTTTTTCTTATGAATGAATGGATATGATATATTTCAAAGACTGATTATTTAATATTTTTTGACCAACAGAAGGGGAAGATT
>NW_022742319.1:873939-877400 GCF_011630105.1 Anneissia japonica | reverse complement strand
AAGGAATGAGAAAGAAAATGTGAGGGAAAAAAAAGCCAATATTTATAATACAAAAGGTTGATGAAAACTCATCATAATTAATTGAGAATTCCTAATGAGAAAAATCGCCAGATGAAAATTATATAAAAAAAAACATTACTTTTATACAATCCAAAATATATCAAAGTGCTTGATGGCAAGCATAATAATAATAATACAGTAATTCAAATTCTTTACTGGTCCTCATGAAATTGGAAATCGGAAATTTGGGCTGGACCCTGGGGAACATTGGGAGCCACAGTGCGGCACCAACCGACTTAACTACAACAAATAATGGACACAGATAGCAACACTGTCCTTAACCCGCCTAACTCTCAATTATGAGGGTTATTTGAGGAGCCAAGCAAACATCAGATTCTAATTATTAACCCGACGCTGACCAGGTTTGAACTGGGGTCTTCATTGGATTGGATTAGATTTTTTCGGTGTTAACACTAAGGACAGCCCACTAAAGTCTAGAAGACGACTTATTTCCAGTGGGGTCCTTCTGGTGGTGATTGGGCAATATACCAGGAAAAACGATTCCCTACTCTTTTCTGAAGAGTGTACTGCGTTCTTTAACATGCATATGGCCCATATATGCACATGGGACCAATGTCCTAGACATCTACACAGTTCAGCGCACACACAGTGGCTACCACCAGATTAGCCAACTGAGCTAAGCTCCTCTCCTCATTCAGCACAAGAAGCAGGAACAGTAAGTCTCAGCGAACAGCTAAACTTTCAAGCATCAACATAAATGAATTTTAACTCAAAATGCAGTAAGCACTTTTAGTATTACAAAGCTTTGTCAGGCAGCTGCTGTTACGTAATGTTATGATTTGCGGTTATATGTTATAGAAAAAAGATTACACTTTAGTATAGGAGAAGCATTTGGAGAGGTTACAATAATCTATTCTTCTGACCTAGAATAACTGAATAATTATTTGTAAGGCAAGACTTATTTTATACCTTGCTCAGCAAACACGCTGCCTGCCAATATTGAGGATTTCGAATAAAACTAAAATTTAATCCTTGGCCAATTAGCGCACACTCGCCACAAATAACAGAAAAATATAAAAGTTTTTCTTATTTTTATTACACCTGCCACTGCCCTAAACTCTCCTAAAAAAGATATGCATATTTCTTATAAAATTATATAAATTTATAGCATTTAACCATTCCATTACTACACTATTTTTATTCAACAATAAAATATCATTTCTATTTTCTTATCTGTCTGCATATTTTTGGCAAAATTTTATTTTAATTTTTTTTCTTTCCACCCTCCCCCTTTATGAAATTCATGAAACAAAGTATAAAAAAAGTCTTGCCTAATCAGATTTAAAAGATCAGTAATTAACATAATGACTAATATTTGTATATATTAGTGTATATTTTAACAAACAACTCAGATGTGCCTATTCTTGAGATTAGGGATTGAGTGCGTCTGCTATGTAAACGAATGGGTTATGTAAATAAATACCAAAACCCTTTTTAAAAATTGGCCCCAGCAGGAGCATGTGTCTACCGCTTGAGTTAGTTTTTTTGTGACATTGAACTCATAATCTATCCATGCTTTCTGTGTTGGCAAATTCACTGAAATATGCACATGCAGATCGTTGACATTTTAGTTTTTTTCTAGGATATGTCTTTTCGAGGCATGGCATCATATTTCACATGGCATCATCTTCCACTTATGACGCATCCCATCATTCTTCCAACCGGACTTACTCTCACAACATACAAGTGAAATGATAACTTATACCCCATTCAGACTAGCATCTCATTGCCATCGGTTGTAGCAATTGCGACACCCAATCGCAATGTAAGATCGTGTGTGAAACTGATTGTAATCGATATCGCAATTGTTACTTGTTGCGATCGGGTGCTACTATCTTTTACCACAGAATGCAATTGCAACGGATTCCACAGGCACTGATTGCCTGAGGCCACATAAAACAGGACGACCTATATCGTTGTCAGTGATGTAAAGTACAGTATCAATGTAAAAAATGTGCCTGAATGCTGTCGAAGTTTGAGAATGGTTGCGAAAAATTTGGATTACGACTGTTTACCATCGATTATATCGTAACTGATCACAATGCTAAGTCTAGTCTGAATAGTGTCTACGATACGACATGATACTCCGTTATTGTCATTTTAACAATCTTGAGCAGTAGACACAAAAACCTAATATTATAATGAGCAATTACAGTATTAAGTACATTTCTGTTATGGCACTGCATTTAAATGTTTAAATGTTTGTGTACAATGCTACAAAACTGCTGTAATCTGAAAGTAAAACACCATAAATAAAATAGAGTTTTCCTGGTAAGTAAATTATGGTTCTCATATACTGTACAAGACAGGAAGCAATAAAAAACAATATCAATTACTTCAATTCCAATGATTTTTTTTATTACCAAAAGCATACAATTTCAATTTAAACAATATGAAAAATATCTTGCACATCTGAAACAATTACCAGTACTCACTAATACACTAGTCTTCCTTGAATACAAACTAGGTAACACTAAAAAAAATTTTCATGACAGTACAAAAGATATGAACCAAAATTAAAAATATAAATATGAAAGGGAGATCTTATAATGACATTATTTTTGTATATATTTTCTTTTTAGGGGAACACAGTAGGGTGGGGGAGGGGTGAGGACAGGTGATGGCACAGGAAAAACTATGATTTGTACTCAGTAAAATTTATAATTATCCATCCATAGAAAACTGCAATGGTCTTATACAGTCTAAAGCATAACAATTATCTAAAATGTATACAAATATAATACAAAAAAAAACCCAAAATTTGCATATAAAAAAATTGGTTCACCCAGTGTAAATTATAAATTATTTAAATAAAATCACAGATAGCATTTAACTAATTTAACTAAGTTACAAAAATGATACAGTAAGGTTGAAGTAAAGGTAAATTAAAAAAAAATAATGTTAGAGTACCACACATTGGCAAGATGCATTGACTGTGGGTATTTATTGTGGAAGCACATCTATTCATTTATACTTCACTGTGTAGGCTTAATACCCAGGTGTTCAAGAAGATTTACAATTTTAGATTATTAACTTTAATTTTTGTAATGAAATAATATAAAACTTAGCTTTACTTTTACTAGATGTCCAGAAGGTTTTAATAATATCTATTTCATTTTTATTCAGTACTGATAATGTATCCAATTTGACATAGTCACCTCTCTAAACTTAAGGTTATTTAAGTGGTTTAGTATGTAAGTTGGTGGTCATGGTCATTACCGAAAATGAAAATACTGAATCACTATTGGATGGGTTAAATACATTGTAAATTCTCCATACTATCTAAAATGACACAAATTATCAAATAGGTGATTATTAAGAACTATAAAAAGTTTACTATACTAGAAATTGCAAATTGCAAGTGAAGTGCTGCGAAGTAC
>NW_022742319.1:821345-873412 GCF_011630105.1 Anneissia japonica | reverse complement strand
GGGTTAACTATTCGAAAAATGAATCCAAACTCTGAGTATTTTTCAGTTTTACACTGACTTAGCTTTATAGTCGAACCAGTCAATCTTTAGACAAAATTATAAAGAACACAGAAGTAATTTTAACATAAATATTTTACGGAATCCGTTCCTGAAATATACAAATAATAACATACCAAAAGCCCGAAAAAATCTAATCAGGGGAACATTCTTCATTATAAAGATATTTAATGGGTTAAAATCAAACGTTTTATTGCACAACTGCTCTGCTGGAAAGCGTATAAATGCATGTCGTTGCCAAGTTGTTGCCAACGAAAAAATGTGAATTATAGGGTAATACGCCCGCGCGCTATCCAAAAGCGGGGAACACATAGGTTTGTCGCGTCAAAGGGATCTGTTGCCGAGTGATCTCCTTCTCAATAATACCTCCATGATTTAACTAAGTTGCAAAAAAGTAAATAGAAATAAAATGATGTTAGAGTACCTCACATTTGGCAAGATGCATTGACTGTGGGTATTTATTGTGGAAGAACATCTATTCATTTATACTTCACTGTGTAGGCCTAATACCCAGGTGTTCAAGAAGATTTACAATTTTAGATTATTAACTTTAATTTTTGTAATGAAATAATATAAAAATTTAGCTTTATTTTTACTAGATGTCCAAAAGGTTTTAATAATATCTATTTCATTTTTATTCAGTACTGATAATGTATCCAATTTGGCATAGTCACCTCTCTAAACTTAAGGTTATATAAGTGGTTTAGTATGAAAGTTGGTGGTCATGGTCATTACCGAAAATGAACATACTGAATCACTATTGGATGGGTTAAATATATTGTAAATTCTCCATACTATCTAAAACAACCCAAATTATCAAATAGGTGATTATTAAGAACTATAAAAAGTTTACTATATAATCAATATATTTTTTTTTTCTGTTACTGTATGTTAAATTACAAATATATACAAAAATGGGTTTTTAGAGCTTCACATTTTCCAGGTTTGGAACATATTTTTTCCCCTGTAGAGGAATAATCTACAAAATTGAACATTACTCATGATTTTGATATTTTAATAATTTTTTATGAATTTACTATCAGGCACTCACTGCGTCGCATGACGGTCGTACAACCGTCGACCGACGGTCGTACAACCGTCAACCGACAGATCAAACTCTGCTCCATGATCGCTAGTGATAGGCCGTCTTGTGAAAGTCAATGACAGTCTGAAGGGATCGCCATTACAAACGATCTGTTGTGTGCGCGTCGCGGCATTGCGTTCTTCATAGAATCGTGTCAGCTGATGACCGTTGCGTGCATGTGTGCCCAGCTTTAGAGATCACACTTTCAATATTTTTTGCAATTGATTTAATAAATTCTATTACTGTAGTTTGATATAAAATTATTTTCCAAGATACACATCAACGCAAATTGTTTGCACTGATGCATTACCAATTTTAAACTTAAATAATTAATCTTTTAAATTAACAGATAATTCTTAAATTAATAACAAAACAAACATCCTAAAGTACTAAATACATTGTTAATATATTTAGAATTTTTAAACTAAGCTTCACATATAATACATGATTTATCAATTATAAAAATTGAACAATGATTACAATTATTAATCATTAAATAAATTTATTTTTATTACAAATTTATGACCCATCCAACAGAGGGCAGCATTTACCCTGGTTGTTTGTTTATCACAAAAATAAAGAGCTTTCACTATCTTGATCGGGAGTGAGCCACAAAGAAAAATTTTTTTTTGTGTATGACATGCCACCATATTAGGCCTAGCTTTAGTTTATCACATACAAGCTTCAGATGCTAGATCGAGAGTGATGAATCTAGAATCAGAAATTGAATGTACGGTATTTGCTAGATTTCTGTGGAATCTGTGGTCAATTCTGATTGCAGATTGACTCAAATTTGTTGCAAATTTTCACACACTCAATGTCTTTCATCTCAGCTAGACCACAGCCATACCGTACCACAGCAGCAGCAACAAACAGGGCTGCCACCAAGAGTGTTCTCAGGGAAAGCAAAAATAAGATGGCAAAAGCTTAATATTTTTTACAAGTATGTAAATGAGAACAAGAAATTTTCTCTGAATCCATTCATGAACAAAGTAGCAAAAGCTCTCAAATATGCAACTATTTGTGGTGGTGTCTAAGTTATGGTTCCGTAGTTCCTTCCATTTTCTACAACCATTAATGACAGGCTAGTTTTTTCTGCTGCTGCAAGACTAAAAAAAAAATAAGAAAAGGTTTTTTTTCATTTACAAGAAGTCAAAATTTAGCAAAAATATATATATTTTTGCAATTTTAAAGATAACAATTTCAAATTCCTATAACAAATTAAAAAGAGTTACTTAGTATTGTATTATATTACCTATACAAATATAAAATTACTTTAATAATTTTATTATTTTAGATAACTATTACTTTTTCTTATTGACAATTGCTATGTGAGATTTTCTAGCAAATCACTAATTATAAAATAGTCTGCTTTGTGAAAAAATTAATTAGTTACTATGCATGTTGAATGAAACTTATATAATGTATGTATTAAGAGTTATACAATATTCTTTAAAAAAAAAAAGAAGAAAGAGAATAGACATTTTATTGACAATTGTGTAACATTTTCTAGCAAAATTACTAAATTATAGAATAGTCTACTTTGTGAAAAATTTAATTAGTCACTATGCATGTTGAATGTAACATGTATTAAAAGTTATACAATATTCTTAAAACAAAAAAAAAAGAAGACAATAGAAGTAAAGAGTGATTAAGCCAAAAAAAAAAAAAGAATTATTTGTGCTGCCCAAACCCAACCAACCGGAATTTTGTAAAATAGGATTGGCTTTTTTTATGGACAAAATAAATATTTATTATTATTTTGGGTTTTTTATGGACAAAATAAATATTTATTATTTTACCAATAAAAGGAATAAATTATATGTATGACGTTTCGAAAGGCCATTTTCAATGTTGGATAGGATTGGATGAGATTTATTCGGTCAACAAATTTTCAGTAGTTCCTTCTATGGTAAACAAACAGAACAAACAGGACAATACCCTACTCTTTCCAACAAGCACATGAGCCATAATTGTGATTGCAAATTTATCATTTATAATTTCATGGAGGTGGGAGATCGATGCTTTGCATGAATTCTAGAATTAGTCCTAAAGTTAAAAAAAAAAAAAATCTGACAGACTGACCCCAATTGGCAAAAGCTTGTGCAACACAACAATTTTTTGTTTTTTTGGGGTGGGGGCTCACTACCACCTCTGTCTGAATGCATGAAATAAATGGAAAGAGTGATAGAAATGAAGAAGCATGCGATATTAGTACTGTGGTCTAATTATTTATTACAATAGATACAAAGTGCCGTCACTTACCTTTGTAACATGTTGGTGACAGTGGTATAGCCATTGGACTTACGTTTCATATGGCAACAACCATTTCCATGCATTTCTGCCATCCTAGTCTGAGTTCATTTGTATATGCAAAATAGTCAACACCGAATAAAAAATTGTTTTAAATTTTAGAACTGCCATCGAAAATATGATGCTGATTTTCGATGTTGACCCTAAGAGAGCATTCACCGCATTCCGAGCTGCATGACCAATGATGACCCAAATTTAATAACCAGTTGATACTGTATGGTTAATACTTACAATGAGATATTCTTCCCAGACAAGTGATCATTACCAACAGCCTGATTCAAACCAATGAGTGTACAGCAAATGAAGTATAAGACTAGAAAAAGTGTGCACTTGCAGGACTTTCAGTTGGAGGCATCATGCATTTCCCCATTTTTTTCTCTCTAGACAACCAACATTGGACTATATTGCGGATTTTACGTAGGGGAACTTTTTTTTTACTTAATTTTTTTTTTTGGCTTACTCCAGACCATCACTGGCCTATATAGCATACAGATAACATTTTTTGCTGCAGGCATTTTATCATGAAAATTTTCAGTCGAAGGAACAATTTCCCTCCCGCCCCCACAAGACCATGGTGATGTATAGTCCACGCATTAAATGCAGACAGCATTCTCCATAGTCATTGCAACTTTATATTCCTTAAACAATATTGTAGATTTGGGGTGGGGGTGTGGCAAATTAGTTTGGGTTAAAATACTAACTAGTTAGAGGTGCTTGTTAGGGTCCAATGGAAGAGCTTCAGTGGGGCTCAGATAGACTGAAGTCACCGGGAGAAGATGAATTGTTAACTTTGACATCATTGTAATGGTATTTAATGTAAAACTGGGAAAAGGGGAATTATTGGTTTATCAGAGAGATTGTTTGAAAAGGGGGTTATAAATAGAACCATAGAATGTCCTCTGGTTATGGGTCAGTGCAGAATGTGGTTAATTTTAAGAGAACAAAAACCAACCAATCTACAATTAAAAAATGCTAAACAAACCCATTTTTCACTACATAAGTATAATTATTTCTAGTATGACATACCACATTCCAAGCTACAATTTATCTCACTATCCTCCATAAATTATTATTTTCTCTCTACTATAATTACAAAAAACAAGCAGAGCACCCAAAGTAAGAACTTGTACCAACAACTTCCCTTAAAAGACAAATTAATGTGAAAAGTATAAAAAAAATAATCAAAGATATTTTCAGATGATATATTATTGCAGTTTTTGTGTTATTTGTTATATTTAAAATACCATTATATTTTTTTTAGTGTTAAACATTTTTAAATAGTTATGAATTAATAATTATAGTGCCAAGGTGCTTTGTTAAAACCATGCAGATATTAAGTTGTATTATAAACTAAAAAAAAATAATTGCCAATATACCATGTTTCAAAAAATGTAATTTCATGTTGAAACTAATTTCAACAATCTACTTAGATTTTAGCCATGGTAGAAACCCACCAAGAGTTCAAATGGTTGAAGTCCTTGACGCATGCTTCGCCATGGTGATGATTTTTGCTAAAACATGTAAAATATTTCAATAAATATAATTCAACATCTACATCTTCAATCATATTTCTCTATGTCTAATCACATTTGGTTAACCACAGCTGTGTATGTAAGTTTTATGACACAACCCTTTTTTTTCATTCATTTAATTTCATTTCATTTATTTTGTCTCAATAACATACATAAAAAACAACAACCGGTTACAATACAACAAAATAAAAGCATAAAAAATCTGAAACAGGCCGAGACAGGATTCCTAAAAGTGAACCAAACCACTATCATGTAGGTCTCCTAATGCACTATTCCGATTACACATAAAATAATAATGAGCAATTGAAATAATACTTAAAATCTGTAAAATTTGCCTTAACAATAAATATATATATATAGAAATTGTAAAACTTATTTAAAATGTAATTTAAGATCGTTTAAAAATTCTTTAAGATTCAAGATTCTTTTAAAAACAGTATAATGAAATTTTTAAAAATAATGGAAAGAGCTGGACATGAAATGTACTTCAAAAAGGAAAACATAAGAAAATAACATAAAAATCTGAATGAAACAACAAAAAAATAAGAAAAAGCACAAAATTTACATAAAATAGACAATAGAAAAGGGGAAATTTTGTTGAACACATGTTTGAAAGCAACAAAACAGAAACAAATTAACTAAGAGGCGAGACAGCACTAGTCCGTGAATTTGTGAACAAGATCGGAGATCTAAAGATGCCATCTCTACCGTGCATCAGTGGCGGTCCGCTTGATCTCAATAGAGATTCTTTAATAATATATAAATTTTAAACGGGCTGTCTTGTAAGAATTTCGTAGGACGCGTTAAGAGTGACAAAATATTCTCTTTATATACTGGAACCGAGCCACATAGCTTGTATTCCACTATTTGCATTCACACCTGGGCTGTGTATATATATTGCCTTGGTTTGGCTCTTTAATCATTAGTGGTCGTGGGACTAGTTTGGGTTTATACCCTAGCTGCACTGATGAGGCCTGGAAGGCCGAAACGGATCCGTCTGCAGATATTGGGTTTCCTTCCAGTGGATGCTTAGTTTATTTTGTCATTCTGATCGGAACAATATGCCAGTACCAGAGTTTAAGCTGGACAAAAACAATATTTAGCAATTTGGCTAACTCAGTATGGAAATAATTAGCCAAATAGAAAGTTGATTAGCCAAAAACAAAAGAATATAAGGAATTTAGCTTTAATTCCATTAGCTTTTTGGCTAATTTTGAATGAAAATATTTAGCCAAATTCAGTTTTTATTAGGATTTGGCTATTTGGCTAATGACAGCTTCACTGTATATTTCAATAATTTTCCTGTCATACTGTGCATTTCTCTAAAAATATGATAATTAATACTACTGAGCATTTGAAATGCTCTAGTAGCCAGTTGTAGCTATAATGAACAGATTGATGATCTAATATTTTTAATTATATAATATAAAATAGAGGGATATCATGACACTTGCTACTGGTGTTTATACTACAACGAACACAGGGATTAACGTTTCATTTTTCTTACTTAGAGGGGAACACGCTGGATTTGAAATAAATAATTAATTTTCTTGATTGATCTGATAATTAACAAAATAACATGAAATTAAGGATGCACCACAGAAAGAAATTTAAGAGATCAAGTAAAGTTCAAATCAAAACCGAACAGAGCATCTATCTCTTTTTTACTGTTTTTGCCAAGTTCCTCAATGCAATACAGTAGACCTCCTACTAAAGGGACACCTTTGAGACCAAAAAAAGTGTCCCCTAAATAGAGGTGTATATTCTGTAGGGGGCCTGCCACTCTTTCCACATAAGCAAGTACATTTTACCTTTATATTACAGTATACTTATATAAACCTAGGTAGACAGAGACAGACAAAGATGCCTTAGGACAGACTAAATGAACAGATTTGAACTCTGACCTCAAAGTTGAGGGCTTAAATTGCCACTGCAGTATCAACCACTCAGACAATAAATTAAAGAAAAGCTAACAAAGAACAACATTTTATATAATAATATTAATATTATGTATAATATTATAGTAGAATTAACAATTACGATATTAATAATGATAATAGTAGAATAGAGTATAATACAAGTAAATAACAATATAGATGATATAACATTATAACAACTGTAACACACTTAGCAGTGATTGGCAAGCAACAGTAATCATTAATGATGATGAAAAGTGATTAAAAAAATAAGACTACAAGTTATTTATAAAAAATCATTTTAAAATAATTCTGACTTACCCGTTCAATTTGACTCTGTGATGGGTAGAAGTAATACATTAACATTTTGTAGATGAAGTCCGGAAGGAACGCCATCCCAACGGAGAGAAGAATACAAAACCACATGGATACTGTCTTATGAACCTCAAAGAACACCCAGTATAAGCTAGTACTACTGAAGATTTCCCTGAAATTATAAATAATAACACATTTATCAAATGTTATATACATACTCTACATAGTGTGAAATATTTGGTGTTTGCATTGAGAAATTTATCAAAGACAGTAAAATTTGGTAGTGGAGATCACATCATTAATGAGAGTGAAGTCCCAGTATCTATTCAGTTTTTGATTGACTGGAATTATTAGCTACCTGAAAACAGACCACTCACTGAAATTGTTAACAAGCAAATGACATCAATAGGTAGGAGTGGTTAAAGCACACATGTAGGTGACAGTGACTTTTGGCCTACTGCCATCCAAGCGCGTCGGCCTTTTGCTGGACTGTTATTATTGTTGGTTATCTGCAGTTCAGCCCCTTCATTCTATATCACACCGCGAGACAATCCCCTACTCTTTTCCAAATAGTGTACTGCATTTTTTAAAGTACACATGAGCCACATTGCACACGAGACCCACGGCTTAAGTCTCATCAGATGGTGTACTTGCACACACATAAATGGGATTACAAGCAGATAACCACATAGACTTGCCATAAAACATACTATCACTGTATTGCCAATACCATTACCATAATTAATGACATACATAAAATAAAATTATGTAGTTACATATAATTGACGTAACTGTGAAGGATAGAATATTAGTGTTGTTTGTTAAAAGAAGTTTGAAATTTAAAAATAAAAATAAAAAAATCTAGATGTGTATAAGAGACAGTATATACATATATATAACACTATTACATAATTATATAATCTTTTATATCAATATATAAATCATCAATATTCACACCAAATAGTAATTAAACTGAAAGGGTTAGCAAAGGAGTGGATGTAAACAATTAGGTAAAACTCAACCAAAATAGTAAAAAATATTATAATTTTATTTATTATTATTATCTAAAATATAATATTTGTTATACTGTTTTGTCTATTAATTAATTTATAACAGATTTATATACAGATAAAACATATACTGACAAAGAGCAAGCCAAGAGATGCTAAAAGCACATACCATTTGACTAATACAGTCAGAGAATAATGTCCATGTGATCACTTTAGTAATTTTATTTGTGCATGTTGGAAATGTACATATACTAAATTTATCATCAGGGATTGTCCGTTATGCAGAGTTTATTATTATTTTTTTTTCATTTCCCTCACATCCAACAGCAAGTACACTCGCCACTTACAGGATGAGAATAATGCTTTATAAACTAATCCTCTTTATGAGGCTTTAATAGGTAGTGGAGTTGTTTTTAATCGTGAGAAAAATTCCTGCTTTGACAGGAATTGAACCCAGGAACCTGGGATCAAAAGACAAACATCTTAACCACTGAAATATTCAACTCCACTCCTTGTTTAGCGTAATTCATGGCAAACTTAAATATCATTGATGAGTTTTATTTAAGACACTCAAGTGGAATGTTTAATATTTATTTACTCAATATTCAAAGCATAGCTATAAAAACAAAGCTGACTTTCAGTTTCCACATTTTATACCCACAAATGTGCTTCTTCTTAGGTTGCCTGTGTTTCTCATTAAATGATGTTAATTTATGTTTTTAGTATCAGTTTATTGTGCAATAGATTTTTAGTTGCTTGTGTGCATTGTAATTAAATATATTTACAGGTCGGTATAGGTTATATTGATGGGTATGGGTTATATTTATATTGATGGGTATGTCTTCAAGTGAATGTTTGTACTTTGCCTATCCTCAGTAGCACAAATTCTAAACAAAATCTAAATCAATTTTAAATTAAAAAAGTATACAAACAAGAGAGGTAGCTTAGATATCAGTGCCGAATATTATTAAGTGGGAAAGTGTGTTGTGAATATAATATTAGAAATATATATATGAATATAAGGTTAGAAAGGTCAAATATGTAACTTTAGAAATTTCAAGAAAGGGAAAGGAAGATAACAAAGCACATGCCAAAAGCACCGAATTGTGTCAGAATTACAGTTAGTATGCAAAGCAAATTACGTTATATATTTTTATTATATATTTTGAGTAAAATATATAAAAGAAATAAAAAAAAACATTGTCACCACCACCACCCACTACAACATTTAATCACAAGAATACATACCACCCTGTAACGTTGAACCTACATAGGAAAAATTCAAAATAAATCAAAGTAAAACTGTTTATCCTAAAATGGGAATTATTTAAAAGTAGTTTGGTACGATCACAAATATTAGTTTAACAGGACATTTTATATCTAATGTGACATTTATTCATGGCAGTGTAGCAGCACAATTTTTGTTTTGTACTGTACGTTTCTCAGTACTATATCTTAAAATCTGTTACTATACTAGACCTGGTTAGGCTAAATAATTATTCTAATAATATTAGCTATAATGATGAATTACATATTATTTTAGTTATTTACATAGTAATCTGTATAGAAGCGGTTTGGGGCAGCGAGAACGGTTTGGTTTGCCAACCTCGAGGTCAGGGTTTCAATCCCTCGCTGTGCATTTCACTTGTGTCCTTAAAGCAATTGCACTTTATCTTCATTGCTTCTCTTCATTGTATCTCTAACCAGGAGTATAAATCGGTACCTGGTGGGGTTGCCTGCTACTGCGCCAATAAGGCAGCAACACTTAAGCATGTGGATCCAATGACCACGAAAAACAAACTTACAGCGCATCGTAACTGAATGGAAAAGTGCTATACAAGCAACAAGTATACTCAGCCTGAAGGTGGCGCTTTTCCTAAGGTGGCTATCTTGAGTACTGATACAGAACCCTGCATTCCTTCATCACCTAGTTAGCACTCTAGTTATTATAATACCTCTATGTCCGTAAATGAACTTATTTCTCGATAAATTGCAAACTTTAACCACTGAGTCAAGTTATACTGCAGTACATTTCTGAAAAGTCCCGCCCCCACCCCAAGTGTCCACAAAACAGTAGCGTAAACATACATAAACATGTGTGTTTTTAGGACACGCATATATTCCCAGCTCTGATTGGTCAGTTTGATTGACTCTTCAGAAAGTTCCAAGAGGCATCAATGACCTACTGTACATTTCAAGTGAACCATGTTACACACACTGACAAATAATGTATCAATGGACTTAAAAATTGATAATCTTATTTCTGAAATACTTACCAAATTACTCCTGAGTATATCGATGCCAGGGTCGGGTAGCCGACTATTGTTATCACCATCGAAGCTACTGCCAATATGTTCCAATGACACGTCTCAATAATTAACTGTCGATCAAATATAACATAATAATACTGTAGTAATTCAGAAAACTTAACAATACTTATATCATAATTTTATAGTGTCGGCAAAAATATTAATGGAAAGGCAAACAAAAAGATCATTGAATAAAAAAATTCAAGTTTTCATTAGTTTACTATGAAAATTCAAGTTAATACCTTTAAATTGACAACGATCACACAATTTGTAAATATAATTGTACCAAAACTCCAGATCCCAAAATTCTGTTAGTGTAAAAACAAAGAAATGGTGATAAAGTATGCGACTGGTTATTATCATGGGTACAGAGAACCAATTTTTAAATGAGCTTTTTACATAAAAAAAATCAGAATGAGCTTTATACATAAAAAAAATCAGAATGAAAATTAATGCAAAAAGCACAACTTTTTATGTGTGACTTACATGTTGTTCTTTTTGAAGAGCAATATCGTCTCCTAGCAACCAAATGGGAACGTAGTAGAAAAGAAAGGCGTGGTAGAAACCTGCAAGAATGAAATAAGCATATTATAATGTGTATGACTTTGATACTACATCATCATAATAGACTTCCTTCAAATTTCTTTGCATTTTATATTCTAAAAACAATTTATAAGTAATTAGTGCTTGGATATCAGCTGTAGAGAGTGGCACTCTGTCATCCTTTCATAAAACAAAATAATTCAGAAGTTGACCAGAGAAACAAGGTGACCCCCCCCCCCAACACTGTTACAAAAGTGAAACTGGGTTCTTTAAGAGGCACGAACCAGGTGTGTGTGTGTAAGTTTTAAGCCACCATTCAAGAAGACTTGGTTCTACCAACAACCATAAGTGAATAGGGTCCTGAGCCTGTGACTGTGTTAGGGCAAAACATTGAAATTGAATTACCACTCACCTCACCACACAAACAATGTACCCATTAAGATTCGCTTAACGCCCTAAAAATTTACCTTGAAATTAAATGGTTCCTGCCACAACACCAACCCCCCACTAAAAAGCATTTGTGAGCTATCATGACAAAATAAGTCTTGTGGTACGAAAAATGAAAAATAAGTTATTATTACGTTATATTTTCATTGCGGATTTTTGGGGCTCAGTACGGACTCTAAACGTATGCATTAAACGTATAGTTTTAAGGCGTATGCAGATTTTATAAGTCCGCAATGACGATATAACATGTTTATTGATATATATTTAGATAGATGAATATATAAGCTTTACTTTGGTGTTTAAATCATGTTTCTATGTTGAGTAAAACCGGAGTAAGATCATTTTAAATTTCAGATGTCTAAAAACATACTTAAGAAAATATTGCCTCTAAAGATAAAAAACTAATAAATTTTGTGTTGGTTTTCCTATTAATTTTGAAAAATAGCTTTACAAAATGTGCCTCAAAAACTTGATTACCTTAGGTAACTCAACTCGGAACCTTTGCTACTATGAAATATACATACTAAACTTATCAGAAAAATTGAAACCCAATTTTTGTTAAAATATCGCTTCAGATATATTTTCTTAAATATATCAAATTGACCCGGCGTACCACAATACTCCTTTTTCACGACAGCTCGCATTTATGATCACAATCTCTAAAAATTAACCATGACTTTGAATTTCCTCTCTGACATCACTTCCCCATCCCCTTTCACCAGAATAAAGAAAACTTACCTAAAACACACCAATAGCAGCATTCCCAAAGGCTTAGCCTTGAGTTTTTGGATATTTCTTTGTATAACAGTGGATTATTTAGCAGCATTTTCTTTGGTAAGTGTTGCTCAAAAATTCCATATATCATAATTGGTAATGCTGTACACGTAATATTGTAAAATGTCAAATAAAAACTCTCAAAGACAGTCTGAAGGGAGAAAAAAGAGCCCAAAAAACCTTTAATATTCCAAATATAATAAACTAATCAAAAAGATTTAATCAAAATTGATATGGTAGTTTGTAGATAAATCAGGATGAACTTTTTTATTTCATTTTTTTTTTTCAAAAACTTCATTAACAAATTTTATTCTTATCCAACAGGTGCCTTTTTTCAGCATAACAAATGACACTGCTGAAGAGCACAGGTGTGTCACAAATATTCACCTGAATTAAATCTTTAATAAATATATTATGTACTTATAACCTTTATGATACATTCATTCAATCATTTACCTGTTGAGAAAACTGTGTGTAGAAGGCATAGAAGAATTGAGCTGTAATGAAAGCTATGTTCTGAAAAACAAAAGGAATTATTAAATTTTATATCAAATTGGACAATGCTTAAGTTTAAGTAAATGAAATCCATGATCACAATCAAGACAATCATGATTAGGATTATTATCATGATCATGATGACTACAATCATAATAATAGCTACGATGGTGATCATCATTAAGATCACAATGTGATGATGATGAAAAAGATTATCATCAGTCCTATGACGATCATAACATGATGATGGTTATCATGATCACAAAGATCATCAGCACTATCATGATTACAAAACATGATAATAATTATGTTCATGATCACCAACATCCCATAGTTACCTTATAGAAAAAGTACTGTACTGTCATGGCAACCCGTATATAATACCAGGGCCCATGCACCAATAGAACCTTCTGTAGGAACTTAAATCTTGCAAATGCGTAATCACTGCATCGCACTGCTTGCCGGCCCTCCTTACCCATAATTCCTGCAAGGTAAAACAGTACAGTTTATTAAATAAAGTATTATTTAGTTATTTATTGTTCCATAGTGCTACATAATAAAAAAAAAAGAATAGGACGACCAAAGAGAAGATGGATGGACAACAAAAAAGAAAACACTCCAAGGTGGATGTCTTTAGCCAAGGACAGAGAAAGATGGAAGAATTTAGAGAAGGGTACGTCCCGCAGTGGAATGACACATCCTAAATTCATTCATTGAGTGCTACCTAAAAAATAAAAAAGGAAGCACATAGCAATATAATAACAAATATGAAAATGAAAAAAGATTGATGATCTACTTTGTTATTTTTTTCAGACTGGGAGATTTTAAATCCCAGATGTTTGAGTATTTCAGATTTGCATTGTGTATCCATAGGTTTTGAAATATAGTTAATTATAATATAAACTATTAGTACTAATATTATTAATAATAAACTGACTTACCAAGTCCAACATGTGCCTCTTGTATCATACTGACATCATTAGCCCCATCACCAATTGCCATTGTTGTTGGGTTTAACACAGATTCCTTTACAAGTTTCACAGTCTAGTTAGACAAAAAATAAATTAGGTAATAAGTGATGGTCCAAAAACAGGAATAAAGATGAGGTAGGCAATGCTTGACAAACTTCATAAATCATAATCATGATATATTATGTTTGATTGAGGACTGCGCAGTGGATACGATTCTGCTTCTCAACCTTGAAGTTGGAGGTTCAATCCCTTGCTGTGTATTTCGCTTTTGTCCTCATGCAAGGCACTTAACCTACGATTGTCTCTCTCCACCAAGGAGTACAAGTGGGCACCTGGTAGGTTCAAACAAAAAAATTGCGCTGATTACAGCTGCAACATTATGTAATTCTCCCCAGGGACCTGAGTACGTGCTCCGTATGTGCTTGATCCAATGACCGGGGGTAATAATGCTAAGCGCATAGAGGTACAATATGCACTATTAAAAGTTGACAATTATTATTACTATTATCAAGACATTCAAATTTCAATACATTGAAAATATTGCCATGAAATATAGTCACGATGACTGTAATAATTCCAGTGGTGATGAGGATGATGATGAAAACTATGATGGTAATGTTGATTATGGTAGTAGAAATATTAGTAAAATGTTGGTGGTGATAGTAATACATACAAAGTGGGAGCATGTGTCCCACTGTTTTTTGGGTACTTTCTATGCAAAGACTCAAATTAAACTTGGGAAACTGACTGTTAATTTCTATCTTTAGCTGATGATGCAATGGTATCCCATCATTCCTTTCTTTTTTTTGTAACTCCACTCTCACTAAATCTGAGACAACTATATCTCAGACTAAATCAAGCTCACATTTAAACAATAATAAACATTAATCAATTATTCCAATTTCTTTAATATACATCTTATATTAAACATAATTTTGTATACCATACACATAGTTAAAATAGTTCGATGATCAACTTTGAAATCTTAAACTGGATTTACTCTCACAACTTACAACTGAGAGGATATCTAAAGTATCTACAGCTTCGGGGGGTGCAGAGACACAAAAAGTGTATTGTAAATGTAAATTGAAACTGAAAATTTTCCCAATGAACATTGGCTTTCACAGTGACACAGTGTGTTACTTTAAACTCTTTTTAACAAGGACCTTCATTTTCCATCAAGTTTTTCATTAATTTAACATTATATCCATATTCTGGTTTATTTAAATTTATTTACAGTGCATTGGGAGTTTGTTTATATGTTATATAGAAATCAACTAATATTTATTATTATTATCCTTTGATGAGACTAGCTTTCATATGAGGGTTATTAGAGAAGCTGGGCAACAAAAACACAAACTAAAACCTTGGTGTCCTGGCCAAGTCTTAAAAAGGAGTATACAGTGCAAGAACCAGGAACATGACAAGATCACCAAACACTTAGCTCTTAAAATCGAGATGGTGGTTATAATAATAATATGACTAATTGGTTAACATGAAATTATAATAACAATAATAATATCATAGCGTATATTATGGAGACCTCAATGTACTTACCATAAACATGAAAAAAATGGACCAAGAAAGTAAAATTGATAATCTAATCCTAAAAAATATGCCAATTATACTGCTGTGATGATTATTACCTGAGCCTTCTGTAGAGGAGACATTCTGCAGCAGAGGACAGCCACGCACTTGATACACACCTGCAGTAACTCATCTGAATGGTAGTTAAGGGCTAGAGCCAGACTAGGCCCATCTACCACAAATGCATACGTACCACTACCATTGACCCTGAACAACAACAAATACACCAGGATGTTAAATGTCTTGCATAATATTTTAAATTTATGTACTGTCTTATAGTATAATTTGTTGCCTTGAAGTTTAGAAAGTATTTTTTTTTTGTCTTTGGATACATCTTTGCAATTATCTACCACTGCCTTAACCATTTAAGTCTATTTTTTTTTCTGATTTATCTCTGCATTAAAAAATATTTTAATAGTATACTGTGAGAACCAATGTTCCTATTTAACCATTCTGGTAAAATATTACACTACTTGTAAATAGAAATAAGGAAACAAATGAAACAAACCTAGGACTCTTCTTTAAAGAGAGCTCAAAATGTATATTTTAAATATTCTTAATTCAGTAGAATTGTTAGGGACTTTTACCGCCCTGTAATCTAAAGCAAGTCATGGCATATTTGGTACATTTCCTAGAGTCTAATTACCATTTGGAGAGGTCAATCATCAACCAACTGCTTCTGGATTTCATCAAAATAGACTATTAATAATCCACTGTGCCATACAACACTAGAATATTTCCAAGTTTTGGATGGAGGGGTGGGGAATAATAAAGTTCTTGTGTATTGCCTTAATATTTATCCAATATTTTTTTCAAGCAATGGGGCACAATTACACGACCAACACTACATGTATGCAAAAATTCATAACCAACAGGTGTTTGGAAATTCAAGTGTGCTTGTTCACAATCTTTCAATGAATTTCATGACGTCAGCCTCACAGACACACAGGGCAACCACAAGGTCTGTTAGCTTTATATACAGCATAGGAACCAATAATAATAATAACATATTTATATTATATTTAATTTCTAGAATGAAGGGATTAATTTTTTTCACTCACATTTCACGGTATTCAGAAAGCAACTTGGAAATCTGCTCTGGCTCTGTTTGTTTAACAAGGTAAAGTTCAGACATGCTGGCTTTAAAGTGGTCGCAGGAATGACTTATGTTCACAGCTGTCTCTTGCTTATCACCAGTCAACACCCAAACCTTGAGGGGGCAAAAAAAAAATTAAAAAAAAGTTGATATTGAAATTGTTACATCTTTCCAACAAAATCATGTTACCCTTAAATATTGTGACCCAAAATTGTTGTATTGCCGAAAAAAGTTGATGTTTAAACAGTGTCGGTCAGTCAGTATATTTAATTTACACTATATAAGCCAATGATGGGCAAAAAAATGGGTTCGAGATCTGAAGCTGGAGGGCTGAAATGCAAGTTACAATTATGCACCACCTTTCGGATGGGAAATTTAAGCCATTGGTCCTGTGTGCATTATGGCCCGTGTGTACAGTAAAGAATGCAGTACACTCCAGTGTACTGCCCAATCAACACCAGAAGGACTCCACTGTAAATAGGTTTTCTCCAAACTTTTGTGGGTTATCCTAGGTATTTAGACCGAACAAATCCATCCATCCACTCTGGCTGGTAAAATGTGATGGGCAAAAAATCCATAATAATAGATTAAAACATCTTCAGCATCATATAATATGCTTAGGACACACCAGGCAACATGCTTAGGACATTATAGACAATACAATTTTTATTCCTACCTTTATTCCTGCTTCCCTGAGTTTTTCAATTGTTTCTGGTACACCATCTTGGAGTTCATCTTCAACAGCAGTTGCCCCAACTAAGTGAAGTTCTTGTTCTGCTATCTCAAACACTGCATTCAACTAAATGATCAATTATAATAAATATTCAAAATAGTACAAAATTAATTTAACTAATGTAAGTATAGCATACAACTTATAAAAATTAATTTAACTAATGTAAATATAGCATACAACTTATAAAAATAACATTAACCAAACTAAAAATAGGCCTACAGCTCACAATTACAAAATATAAGTGATGTTACAGCACATTATTAAAAAATTATATATAATGAGCAAATTACAATGCAATATTCAAATTACACTAAAATAAATGAACCAATCACACAACATTATTCAAACAGCTAAAAAAAATACTATTATAATTTGTCTTTTAAAATGTATAATCATGATGAAATGAGAACAGTATGTGCTTTATGAACTATATATAAAATATATGAGATTACCTAATTATAATTAATAATTATTCTATTTTATAAATTATTGATATATTCAAAAATATTACAATATTGTGTCATACCTTTTTTTCCCTGTCTTCAAGGCTGCTTGAAGCCTCTGCAAGTTTTTCATGGAAATCGTTGTAAACCTCTGGCGACAAAATCCTGTATCCGAAGCAGAGTGTTCGCAAACCAAGCTGAAATAATTATAACAAAAATTAAATTAAAAAAATTGTATAATGCAGATCACTATAATGTCTACGTTGTCCATGTGAGCATTTAGCAGTATGCAAATTGCGACATCAGTCAAGTTCAAAACATGAAGACCTATGACCTTGTTGTTGGCCTAATAAATAAACTGAAACTGAAAGAGAGTTTGACTGCTTCTGTCTGTGGATGATCACTATAAGCCTTTGTGGTCTAGTGGTAATAATATGACACTCGTATATTAAGCAAAAGATCCCAGGTTCAAATCCTGGTGGACGTTGACACTTTTTAAAAATTATAGGTCAGATTATTCTTCAGTTACATTTCATTATTAATAATTTTAAGTCAATCATGATGTCATCTTTCATTTCCAAAGAGAATTTGTAAATTACATTTGATATACATATTCATAATTGTTTCAAAATTCATCACACATTCTTAAATTTTTTAAATGTTGTAATTTCATTGATATCTGTGTGTTTTGATTGTTTTGTTGGAAAGGCCTTTACTATTAGCAAGCGCTATTTGGTCCTCCTGGCCTTCATCAGTTTGTCTTTTCTTTCTTACTCTTTTTCCCCCAATGTTTGCTTTTGAATGCCCAAACTATTATAAAATAAAAATAAAGATATATTTTTTTAAATCTAATTATTGCAGTATTTTAAATACTTAAGGTAGTTGAACAAAAATGTGCCTAAAAGTAATTAAGAATAATTAAAGAAAATTACCACAGCATAGTCGTTGACATGTTGTAGAGTTGCCTCCACATTCCCTGAGACGCTTTTATGTAGAATTGTTGATTCAGCCCCTTTGCACAACAGACGAATTTCACCTGATACAAAGGTACGTACAAATTATCCAATCATAAGAATTTACAAAAATACAACATAAGCACCTCACCATGTGATTAAAGGTTATAAAGAGGAGACATTTAGGGAGGAAAGGGGTGGAAATTAGCAAAGACATGTGGCATGCTTCAGATCCCCCAGACTATACTACAGTACCTTTCACGATTAGTTAACTCACAAGACGAAAGGCAATGTATCACATAATAAAAAGGATATTAGTTACTACTGAGATTGGATGTCTACACACACACATTAAATACAAACCTTGCTAAAATTTGAATTGAGTTTAATAAATTGATGCGCAGACAATAAAGATACTTGTGATGCCAAAGTGAAAGAGATTTGTGCCTTGTTATCATGCGAACAGATACTTGCTAAATATCTTCGAAACTTTACAAGCTTCCTTGAGGTCTGTTTTTTACCGAGATGCAGTGGTGACTCCAGAAATGTACCGACAGGGGGTGCTAACCAAGACGCTGACTAAAGCCTCGGTCAGGATCCCAAAATAAAATTCCCTAGTAGGGTTCACAGGGATAGTTTTTATGGCTTTATGACCCAAACTGTGCACAATATTAGGGATTGGACATCAAAATAATGGTATTTGGAAAAGCAAACTACTATTTTTGGTCGGCAACCTTGTCATGTCATTAGACGACGAGTATCCAGGTCTGTCCGATGGTGGGATGTGCCCTCCCAGCCCCCACCCCCATGCTGGGTTCAACACTGGTAGGGAGATGTCATTAGTATTCTTAAAAGGATATGAACAACTGATAAACAACTGATAATCCTTGCTAGATATCATACCCTTGGCTCTAATTTGTTAATATTTTTTACATTCCTATTGAGTGAAATTTAGTATAAGACATTCATGCAGCCCACTTTTCTTTTAATTCTTTTATTTCCACAAATTTTCAATGATTATAATTTGAAAAAAAAAATATATATACACATACCTTCTGGTGTTTTTACAATGCTGCTCATGCACTTCCTGGTTGGGTCAAATTCTAGAACATGCAGCAATTCATAACGTTTAACCTTTGAATCTATTTCTACCTCAAGGTACTCAGAGGTACCTCCAAGAAACTTGACACCAAAACTAAAATAAAATTGGTTCTGAACATTATTATACTAAATACAAAGTATATCAATCATACATTACAATATTTAATATAAAATAATAATAATTTAACAATCTATCTCTTACAGGGGCGGGTCCAGAGATGTCAAAAAGGGGGGGCCGAAAGTGGGGGCCGAAATTTGGGCCGATCGAGACAACAATGTCCTAAGGGGTCCGGAATTTTTGTGTTCTAGACGCCGGAAAATAACATTTGAGGCGTTGTGGGCTATCACTTTTTTCTTTTCTTTCTTTTTTTCGTTTTTTTTTTCTTTTTTTACCTCCCAAAAGGGGGGGCCTAAATCCGTCCCTGTCTTACCTCATAACATACAAATATTTTAACATACTGAATGACTGGTGTTTAATTTATGTAGTGAACAACAGATAGCGTGGTATATATTTGAAATGCCCTGGTTCTCTTTAGTATAATGTCGTTAAAATTACTGTGTTATTAGCAGTATCTACATATAATATAATAAAACTTTTTGCTAAGCCCCCCGCCCCAAGGATATTGTTGATAAGGTTCACATGTGCGTTTCGTGGGACAACATGCGTGCTTGTGAGGCACGCGGTATTCCTGGCTCTGTTCTGAATGGTCAATTTAAGACTGACTGAGAAGGTCTATTAAATCTTATCAAGGAATAAACATAGCTGCTTTGTTTACCGAGCAGCAGCTTCAACTAAAGCCTTTTCATCAGGTGAAGATGCTTGGTAGTCCAGGGGGACGTTGCTGTCGGTGCTGTCGATGCCGTTCCTTTCCGAATCTTTGTGGACATGCACCGTGTGACATAAGCCCATGCATAGTAGAAACTCCTTCAGCAGATTCTTCTGGAAAAATAATTAAAACAAAACTATTTGATCATGTCATATACAGTAGTACTTACTCTGTATAGTGTATAGTATACAAATATTGACTGCTCATGAGGGGAATGGTGAAATCTATTGCCCCGAGGTGATGTGGAGACCGTAGCCTATCTTCCCGAGGGCCGCTTATATACCTCATACATAGATTGTAAAAAAGTACTTACTTCCTAGTCTAGCCCAGTGGTGGCGCCAGAGGGGGAAGCATAGCGCTCCCCACCCCCCTGGTCGGGGAAGACGAGCACATTTTTGGGGTAATAAAACAACAAAATATTTACATGTAATGTTCGTTAAGCCACCATATTGTTTTCATTAAACTATTTGTGTTAACTTTTCATAACAACAATAATAATAATAGTTCAATGAGGCTAATTAAAAATAATTTGCGTTCTGTTATGACAAATGCTCGTTTGGATAGCCTCATGATGCTTGGAATACATCGTGATAGGTGAAGCAACCTCGACCATGACAGCGTGGTTGACAGATTTCATGCAAAATTTCCAAAATATAGTATTTCACTTTTAAGAATGAGGATTGAAAATAAATTAGATGGTTACATTGCATACTCTTTGTTTCTTGTTTTATTCAAAATGATTTGGTTTTGGTTTTGCAAACAGATTTTGACATTAGAAAACATAGCCCACATGAAGTCATATTATAGTAGCTCGATGCCTATCAAATAAGTACAGTAATAAAAATTCACCATAATTCGTCAAATATCTGTGGCTTCCAAAAGTCCTTCCAACAAATATAATCACAAAAATATAGCAATAAAAGGTCATCATAACAAAATTTAGAGATTATAAAATCCTAGCCCACAATCCAGGTAATGGTACAAATATATAAACCTATATCCTTTAACAAGCAGATTGATTAAGGATCAAGTAAAAGCAGGATATTAAACACAACAGGGGAAAACCCCCAGCAATTTCATCCATGTTGAAATAATTAACTTCTATTACTACTGCAATCCTATTTGTGTTTGTAGAACCAGGTCATGTGAAGTCATCTGATTGTGTTAAGCCATAGTAATCAAACAATGTCACATGAATAATGAATCATAGATTGTGAGGTACACAGCTGGAGAAATTTAAAAGTTAAAAGGAGAAAATAGTTTTTGAGTAAAGCAGCTAGGCTTTATACTTTGCCAGATGTCTTGTAATTGAAATTCCGGCAGCTTGACAGATAAGCATTGAGTTATTTGGGATGTGTCTCCCTGGGTAACATTCTATGCTAATAATAATAACATAACTGCATGGTCCATCCTAGTAATAACTACTTTTAAATGTGATGCTGTCGTAAATGAAAAAAAGTTTTAGGTGTATAATTTATGCTACATTCTACATATACAGTACAAATGAATTTGTACTTGTAAAACATTGTATCCTAGGTATAAGCAGGAGACAGATTCATGTACAGGTCTGGCATTTCAACTTTGAGTAATGTAGGCCTATTGTATATGTAATAAAGTTTAACTTATGCAGTAGCATCTCGCAATTAAGTAGCCCTCCGTCCGAAAAGTGTATGTAATTGAGAACAATCAAACTTTCATAGCATCTCCATGGGGAGGCTGGGCCTAATGTTATGTAGTATACAGGGATAGGTCTTAAGCCTTGCCATGGGAGAAACAAATTAGTTTTAAGTGTTTCTGTAGTTAAAAAAGATGGTTCGTAATGATGTCATTGTCGCAAATAGAGTTTGTAAAATTGAGAGTTCGTAATTGGAAGATGTTACTGTATTGTGTTTTCTGGCTTGATTTACAGCTGTAGGAACTTTAATTTCCACATGCGAATTTTCAATAAGTCATGTAGATCAAAGATTACCAAATACAAACATGCAAAAACTGTTAATTGTGCTAATTAATTGTAAAAATTTTATTTAAATTTTAGGTTGAAAGCTAATAAATATTAAAACATACATATTAAGCAATTCAATCTGTTTTGTTAGTATTTTCAAGTTTATATCAAATTTAACGGGTCGTAAATTTAATCTACCACAAATTGTATAAAGGATAATTAATTTTTTTCACAAAATCTTACCTGATGTTCGATTCCAGAATCAGTCATATCTTTTAGTTCACCTAACATTTTTAAGTTTTCATTTACATCTTCATATTTCACTCCATCAACTGAACACTGTCGGAACTGCATGTTGTTTTCTGTTAGCGTACCCGTCTTGTCCGTGAACATGTACTCAACCTGCCCCAGTTCCTCATTCAGATCGGACGTGTTTGCTTTAGCTCGCTGGTCAGTTTGCTAAGAGTGAGACATAAAGAATTACATGTGAGCATAATGAAGTATATTGTAATAATACAACCACCATCATTGTCATCAACAATACAACTGTCGCCATGCACCCTTACTGTTGCCTTAACACTCTGAGTGTGCCAGTTTAATCAGAACAGTGCCAACCCCAGCGAGACACCAAACTACAAGCACAAATAGATATATGTTTTAGCCAACTGAATATGCTTCACTCTTATTTTACTTATTTCTTTTTTTGACCTCCCACACCTGATGAAGCTGGCATTGACTGCTAGCAAAAGCTTGTGTAAAATAAATTACATCCACCTTAAACGTTATTCCCAGAGTGCAGTCTCATTATTACCTGTAATGAATATTATTGTTCGGCTATACAACTACTTACACTTTTATTTCACTTTAAGTGAGTAAAAAAAAAAACCAAACTATTTTCTTAATCCAATAAGCCAACAGTAATTATTTCAGTGAAAGCTCCAGTAGGGATATTTATTTGACAGAAAGATTTCATGGATTTTCCCCACTCCCATATCCCCTTCTGGCTTCACCCCTTGGAAAACTTACCTCATCATAAATGTCAATGTCCCAGGCAAAAAACATGGACCCAGTAAATTTTTGTAGCTCTGAAAAAGAAAAAAGAATTTTAATACAAATAAACTTCAATTAGGAATGGTAATTTAAATACTAATAAAATAATGCTACTATAAAAGCACTATTATTGGCTTTATGCATTATACATTCTATAAATCCATACTTATTATTGTTATTATTATTATTATTATTATTATTATTATTATTATTATTATTATTATTATTATTATTATGTTACTAAAACCCACCTTAAGGGAAACTTAGACAATGGAGAAATTAGAGAACAATAATAAATAACACAAAAGTTTGACTTAGCGCTACTTATTATTATTATTATTATTGTAGTTTCTTGGGTAGAAGCACACCCCCTATTTTACGCCAAATTTACATACACACACATACAGTGCCAAAAAATTGCCATTTGATTAAAAAGGGGATTCCCCATGTATAATCCCCAACAACAAACTTGACCCAGTTGTGTTCAATGTTGAGTTACAAGGAGGAAATATTGGTTGGTATACATATATGTAATCTGAACTTACCAAGTGTGACATAAAGGGAGATTGGAATTATGTAATTGAAAAGAACCAAAAAGGACAGAAATGTTGACATTATATTTTGGAACTGAAAAAAAGAAGAAAGACAGCAATGATTTAATACTATGTTTACATAGAATAGTGGATGAAAGCTGCTTACTATTTAATCTCCATCACCATTACCATCAGTACAAACACATTCATTATTATCACATCATCATCATCATCACCATAAAAATAATCATCATCCCCATCATCACCAATCCATGGAGGTATAAAAAATGGGGATTCAACCAACTTGCTCCCTTTAAATCTAGTACTGTAGCCACTGTACGTCCTGTGCATTTTTAATTAAAAAGTCGTAATAGCCTACACACAGTGCTGTATTCAAGCTGCAGACCAATCATACACTCTGCACTCAGTAATCAAGTTGCATCAGCTACACGGACCAAACCTGCTGGAGTTGTTATGCTTGTATATAAAATGTAGTGTACAAAATCTTGATATTTACAAGTTGAAAGATAGAACATTAAACAATAAATTTAAAAAAGTTTTGAAGTGGGGATGCTGATGGGGGATGCGAAGGTGAAGTGGGGGCTGGCTCGATGACCAGTTTAGGGGACACTAACTTGCAAATTAAGGTAATTTTAGGTGCTTCCTAACAATTTGACAATGAATTTTGGAGGGGCATCTGGAGAGGCATAAGTAATTTCTAGATACACTACTGGGAATAAGGCAAAAAATTACATTGCTAGGTGGCTAAGCAATGAGAGTACTATTCTCATCTGAGCAAGCAGCTGCAATGTTTCCAACGAAAACGGACATTCCGCAGTGATAACCAGATAGCAGGTTTTTTTAACCTCCTAGTAGTGAGCCAATCAGTGTTGGAGAAAAGTAATTAGGCATAAGCTAATAGCAAATTCAATACAGTATGCTGGTTGAATCTCCCTTGTTATACCTAACAAGGGAGATTGATCAGCCTAACCATATCCACCATACAAATAATCATCCCCATCATCATCTACTTAACCATTATCACCATCAAAATAATCATCATCCCAATTATTATCCACCTAACCATTATCACCATCAAAATAACCATCATCATTCACCAACCATTATCACCATCAAAATAATCATCAGCTCCATCATCATTCAACAACCATTATCACCATCAAAATAATCATCATCACCATCATGTTCCCACAGTGGCTACACCATGATTACTATTATCACAGATGCTGCTACCACCACTACCACCATCACCATCATCATCATCACCATCATCACCACCACCACTATCATTATCAACATCGCCACCCTCATGAAAAATTATTTTATTACAGTTGACTTATTGTTCGGTAACAAGTTTATCTTTGGGGTGGAAAATAATCATTGCTTTTGAAAAGTTGAATTTTAGATGCTTAACTTACACTTTTGTCATAGGCACCATTGTATACTGCACTGCTATAGAAATACCAGTGTGTTTTTAAATCGTGGTTAGCATCATAAGCATATTTTAAAATTGTACACAACAAAGTCTCCACCACAAGCAGTATCAGCATTGATCCAAGGTATTTGTTCATTGACCTAAAATTAAGAAAATAATAGATAATGATAAAACCCAAGTGGTGGATTGAGGAATTCAGAATTAAGTAGGACTAGGAAGGAAAATGTTCTCATGTACGAGGATCAAGAGTACCTAGGCCCAAACTCTGTGCCAATTGTACCTGTAGACAAACAGGAATGGCACTTTCAGAATTTACATGCAATTTTCTATTTCCCCTCACTTTATTTTATTTTTTTTTTGGGTGGGGGTGGGAGGTAGGGGTGGCTTGAGAAAAATTTGATAACTGGATTAACTAAAAAAAAAACCAAAAAAACACATTTTTTTTTTTTGGAGGGGTGGCTTTTTTGTAAGTAAATTTACATGAGGAAAATTTGATAACTAGATAAACCAACAAAGAAAAGATTCAGAAATTGACAAAATACCTGTCTTAAATAACTTTAGTCAGAGTATTATTTTGTAGGCAAATGTAAGACCTTTGTGTTGCAAATTGTTATGCTCGTCTCCCAATCAATTATCTGATACAAGAATATGTGCTTTATACAGTAGTTACAATGAACTATGACTTTATGCCCACACAGAATAAATTAACCAATTAACAATTATTATAAATTGTGTGGTAAGGCCTGGACAACAGACTGTAATTAACTATATACAGTGATAAACAATGCTTACTATTGTTTAATGGCAAACTATAAGAGAATGTATAGTAAATTTTTTGAGTAGGGAGATTTCAGCACTCTGTTTATAGTGGAATTCCATTATAGAGAATGCCAAATTCACTATGAAATCTACGTCCAAGAGGTAATTATGAACCCATAGAGAAGCTGAACTCACTGGGGGCCAAAATACATTTTCTCTTTGGTGAAACAAGTTATGTTAGAAAATGAAAAAAAAAAAATACAACCAAATAATAATAAACATTATCCTGGAGATGACACGGTAAAAAAGTGAACCAATTGAAATCATGGCCTCTCTATTTGGTCTACGGTATGTACAGTATGGATAATCAGCACATGTGTTGATAAATTATCTTGCATTTTGAATGACACAATGGAGACAAACCTTTCCAAACATGAGAATTTCTGCCCTTTGGACTTTGAGTTGAGAGCCATTTTTGTTTGCTCTCCTGTATTTACTGCCACTCCTGAAAAAAAAAAAAACGAAAATCAGGGTAAATGGACAAAGGAGCACTGTTCAAATTCAGGTTTTATGAGGCAAAAGCCAGTGCTTTGTCTATATGACATCATCATGACCATATTAGGGTGTGATATGACATCATTATGCCATCATTATTTTGAATCAACAGATGTTTATGATACAACTTTAACACAAAATTTATTGACAAAATGGATTTGGGTCCATTGTGGGCACATTTTCAAGATCAAATGTACAATAAAACATATGACAGAAAACCAAATGTAGGTGACATAAACACCTAATAATATGTTAACAAAAGTACAGTATCATGGAGTTAAAAAGTGATTATCTCCATGCTATTATGTTCATTCTATTATTAAAAAAATGGATT
Organism: Anneissia japonica; assembly: GCF_011630105.1. Taxonomy (NCBI): domain Eukaryota; kingdom Metazoa; phylum Echinodermata; class Crinoidea; order Comatulida; family Comatulidae; genus Anneissia; species Anneissia japonica. Next base: position 846,277 of record NW_022742319.1, on the reverse strand, counting down.
TAAAATTATTAATTCAATGCTTTTAGATTTACTTCACTTTTCTAATAGTAAAATTAATAAACATTGAAAAAAAAAATCTAAAAAAATGAATAGTTTTCAATACAGTATCCACAAATTCTATAAAAAACAATTTAAAGAGATAATGTGCTTTTATGACTGTGCATTGCCAATATCTCCATGGCAACGGTAGTAAACAGAATTTTGGTGGATAATTTGCTTTGACATAATACAATACTTTGTGTAAAAAGCAGTACAGCATGTCATCAATTCTGAAAAATATCTTATAATTCTAATAATTACTCAAATAATATTTTCAAAAAAGATAGAATAGTAGCTTAGTAGTTCAGATCTTTTGTCTCAGATCTTTGTGAAATCCTATTTTAAGTCTTATAAAGAGACTTTAGTTTATTAGAACATTATTCAATCCAATTATGTTTAGGCAACATTTTCGGAATAGAAAAGTGAGTGCTAATTTCAATATATGCATTGAAATTGTAAAATTCAGTGGCAAAACGGGAGGCACGTTTTCTCCCCAACCATTAATGGATCCCGTCTGCATTAATAACAATTTCAAATCAAATAAAAATTTTGTCAGTCAATATATTACTACCATATATTACTACCATAAATTTCTAGATTAAAAATCTATATTTTTTCTTCACAAAACATGGATATGAATCATTTATCAATCCGATAGTTAGAGTGCATCTATTATTCATATTACTTCACAATAGAATAGCGGGCAAGGGCCTACGGGCATACAGTAGATCAATATTTTTTCCTTTATAAAGTACTCAATAAAATATTATTATTAATTTCTTGTCTAGCTGAATATTATATTGAACAGTGGGGAATCCAGGAACTTAGATGATTGACAGATAGGGGGTTAATACCACCCCAGCCTCACCTGGGGCTGATGTAATAAAATTTATGATTCTGGCCTAGAAATAGCACTCTCAGACTTTACTGTAATATAATTTTTATTTTCTCCAAGGGGGAAGGGGGAAAAGGGAGGGGAAACCCACTGGGCCCCTATTGAATCTGGCACTGTTACATGAGAAAACAAAAGTTTAATCATTATTTTTTCTGCTATCCTCTAATATCATTAAAAAAGATACTTAAATGTAACAAATGTGTCCTGCATGAAAAATGTATATGCTGCTGTATGCAGGAAAAAACACGGTGGGGTCAGTTAAGGGCTGGCCCGCTGTCTGCGAGAAAAACACATTTAGATAGGGAGAGAAAAAAATTGTATGCAATTTTTACAGATTGTTAAATTCTGAAATTGATTGAATAAGTCATTTAAATCACTTAATTAAAAAGCTTACAGAACCCGGCCTCTGAGCCACTTTTGTTTTTGTCAGGGACATTGCTATTCTTGTTAGGGACGTCATCCCCTACCCTGTCGGTGACATTGGTTGCCCCTGTCGAGCAAATCCAGGCGCCGCCACTTAGTCCACCAGAAATACGGATTTGAAGCACCAAAGTTGGACATAATTGCAACAAAACATTCTTTTTATGAATATATATAGTTAAATTTTATATCTACAACATACAAAAAGTTTACCAAAATATACCCACGGGAAAGGTGATTTTTATAGCAAAGAAAACTGAACTATTTCACTTGGCTTATACGCCATGCCTAGGATGTGTGTGCTGTGCCTTGGTTACGAAGCGCTTTAATTTGATTTGCAGCTGACGCTTTTGATTGGTTAACATACCTTCAACAGTCTGCGCGTACTAATTTACGCAACACACGTACGTACGTACCCAAGTACGCAAGTTCGTACGTACGTCACGTCCCAGAATGTAAACACAGAAATTGTTAGATATTATAACCTCTGTAATATTTAATTTCAGGGTAGATGGATCTACAACAATAATTCAATTTTAATTTTAAATACAATGATAGGTACGATTAATTGACAAATAGTGAGGCCTGCCCAGTGTGTGCCGACCCAGCTGAGACTCAGGAGTCGGAAAAAAAAGTATGTGATCTTACATCAATAGGCCCTATATAGGAATAGGCCTATTATTATATTTTCTTACCTAAAAACACCAATTAAAATTGCTAATACAATAAAACCAATTTATTTGCAAATAGTGTAAAATAATTGTTGATATTTTAAAAAGTATAATAATGACTGATAATTGATTTATTTGAAATAGGCCTACTATTCTACTCTCTTCATATAAAAAAAATTTGGAAATCACATAAATTCAGGATTCGATGCCGAATTACTGTATAATGCCTTGTCTTCCTGTCTCTTATACACATCTAGATGTGTATAAGAGACAGTGTTTATCGGGCCCACTTTTCAAAACGGGCCCGACCGTCTGGGCCTGATCGTCTGTCACCCGTTTTTTCGGTGTACGGTAAGAATGGCCCCGGAAAAAATGGCCCCGGTAAAAATGGCCCCAAATGACAGGTAGGTAAAAAAATTTGTCAGGGTCATACATGAACTAACTCTGGTATGATTCCAATTAATTTCCAATATTTATAGCTCTGTAATTCCTGTAAACCGGAAGAAATATATCTGTGATTCGCACACCAAACCTTGCGATCTTTTGGTTATAAAAAACACCTTTATGTACGTCCTATTTTGGTAAACTTTTAGTATGTTGTTTTACATATAATTAAGTTTATATTTAGATCATAAAACGTTTTGTTGCAATTTTGTCCAGTCAAATCTGTATTTCCGGTGGACTAACTGTATAAAAAAACTGGTTTTTGAAACTTAAGTTGTGAATAAATGTATATTATAGTCTGAAAGGTACCAGCATGATAAATTAAAATTATGATTATTATACTTTTATGTCTTAGTTTTATGTATTGAAAATTTTAAATAAAACAGAATATAAAATATATTATCGTCATTTTTTTTTCAAGTTTCCAATGTAGTATTAGTGGTTTTTAATGATACTGAATATATAAACCATTTCAAATTTAAAGTCCATTATATGGCTAACGGCTGTCTTTCAGTACAGCCATTTCTCACATTAAGTCTCCTGGGTGATATAAATACAAACTGCACCATTAAGGGAGCTCTTACTAGCCTGTTAGTCATATATTTACACATTTTTCACCATAAATACTTTCATAGCAGTCATTAGATTTCGTGCATTCTGTATTTATCTTTTATCATGGAGGTGTGTGTGGATTTTAAAGTCACAATGATCCAAAAGTCGGTTGTGATTCTTCTCAATCAATGTTTGTATTGGCCGTGCTCGTAGACACAATTTAATCTCATGACATGACTCCTAGCATCAATGAACCACACCCAATTGCACTATTGTTGCCTATAAGTGTACATTTATAGTCATTCTTTTATTCTAATATTTAATTACATATACAATATATTATAGTTCCATTATTAAATATCTATTTATAATAACTTAATAATAGGTGGAAACATTTTGCTTGTGTCCTAGTGCAAGGCACTTTATCTACACTGCTTCAGTCTAGCCAGCCATATCAATGGGTACCAGCAAATTGCTGGGAGTAACTTAGCGTCCCTCCCAGGGGGATTAAACCCTTATCCATTTCACACAACAGAAACTGAGGATAAATCTCCAGGCCTATGGGGCCTGTGGCTTGGCAAGGATTCAATATTAATATTGACGTATTACATTATCACTATTATTACAGTATCGTTCCAATGAAGAGTGAGCATCATGATCAATTTGATGGTACTACACAAACTTCTAATGAGGGCATAGGTCATCATCGTAATGCATGTCCAGGATAATTGTATGCAGACAAATCGAACTATATGCTATTGTTTTCCCTAAGAGCAATTTAGAGTATGCTTTACTTCCCACGGCAATCATCTACATAGGAGGTCAATGAATTATGATGGAGGTTCTAATAATGGATGAAGATCGTTAATTACACGATGCGATTAACACACAACTGGATGACCTATGTATCAAACCTCAAAATGGACAGACTCCTGGCAGGTCTGAGTAAAATCGGATTAGTTTGATGAATATTATATTCCAATGTATTAATTATTCAAATTCAATTCTATTGGTAATTGACAATTTTATAACCATCATATTAGAATGATATTACAAGGCATATAGCTTAGAATAAAACATGAAAATTTATTTAAACTTACCAAAAATATATTGTACATTTTTTAACCTGGCACCTCTAAGTAGCACATTTTCTGGACTTAACGGACTGAAAAAAAATGATTTGAATATTAATTTTGTTTAAAAACAATGATGTTGTATTACACATTATTGCTCACATGTAACTATACAACAATGAAACAATCACAAGAACTGAATGTCCCAGTTTTATTATAAAAGAATAAATATAGTTAAACATGATTATCAAAACAAAAAACTTGATAAACATACTTCACAAATAGCAATTTATTTTGAGATCTTCCAGAGAGCCATTTAAATATTATAAAGTATGTCCCTGTTTAGATTCTCTGCAGATATTATTCTCCTGAAGATGATTGAAGCAACTCAATCGAAACATCAAGACATTCTCAACAAGACAACAGTTCTTTTCAGAACTATCTATGTAGTGTACCGCAAGCATTCAATATATTATTACTTTGCTATGCACACTTTTAAACAATATTAAAGTATGCTACTGTACAGTATATAATTATTAACCTTTGTATGACACAAGTAATTGCTACTGTATATTACAACAACAAATGTTCTATTGAAGAATGAAAGTCAACCGTACTATAAGTAATTACTACACTAGACAGATTCTTATTTATTTGAATAACTTCCTTTGGTTTTTATGTATATTTAAATGATAATATCAAGGTTTCATTTTTCAATTGGTTTAGAATAGGATTGTGCTATAAATGTATACTAAAGTATATCAACTAGGAGTGGAGTTGAATAGCTTGGTGTTCAAGATGTTTGCCTTTCAATCCCTGGGTCATGGGTTCAATTCCTTTGACATCAGTACTCTTTCTCAAACAATTCCACTACCTAAATTTCAGTATGAGATTTTAACAAGGCATCTGGGCCCTGTGGAAGACTAAACTAGGTATAGTAAATGAACAGGCTACCCTGTATAAAGAATTAAAAAGACTTACTAAACAGATTCTTGGCCGCTGGAATCAAAAGTTTTCATTCGCCCTATGAACTTGTACAGGTCTGTGTGGGGTTGCTCACACTCAATAAACCCTCTGAACGATTCCAGACTCTCTACGTCTTGCAGAATCGCAGTAATAGGAAGAGAACGATGCATCTGAACATAGAACATAAGTATTTATAAGTTTTCCAATCTAATACTGTTGTATTTTGTGCAAATGAGAAAAAAGTAAACTTAATAAAGATGGTATAAATATGAATTAAATCCTTGATGAGCTACATGGCTCACATGGGCTGGAGCTTTATCCCCAGTTTCAGGCAGTGTGAAGTGAATGAGTATGATGCTTCCCCATGGGTGGGACACTGGTCCACCGCAGGTTACTCCCAGCAATTTGCTAGTACCATTGATATAGCTGGGACCAACTGAAGCAATATAGCTAAAGTGCCTTGCTCAAAATGCACAGTGAAGGGTTGAACCATAACCTTGATGTTGGGAAATCAAATCATTTCCACTGCGCCAAACTGCCTTCACAATAAAGATGTAAATGCTCGAAGAACTCATTTTTAGCTAGCATACCCTGCAATTTACCCTACGGTCCGCCACTGCATCTGAATCCCCCTCCTCTGTACTAAGGTTTACAAAATTAAATATATATAACAGAGCAGAACAGGTAAAGAAAATAAACATAGATAATTTGTTAATTAGGAATACAATTGAAGAAATATTTTAGACTAATATAATTTGATACCACACAATAGTTGCCATGACGCAATCAGTAAGAATCCCTGATTGGACAGTTCAATCAGCATCACTGAAATTTCAAAATCTGAAAGATGTTGGTGATAGCATAAATCGATTTTATAAAAAAAAAACCAAACAAATAAGGTTTATACAATTATTTTATATAACAGAGAAGAACAGGTAAAGAAAATAAACATAGATAATTTGGTAATTAACGATACAATTAAAGAGATACCGCATAATAAAATTTGATACCGCACAACAGTTGCCATGACGACTGATATACAATGGCTTTCAAAAATGCTACAATGACGGAGATGAGTAAAGAGTAGACTATCAAGTTACATCAAACGTTTTTCAACAGCATCTTCAAAAAGGTAATTGACAATAAATAAACGCTAAAGCAAGTTTGATGGTACTGTAGATGCCTATTGACGCAGTACACGATGGAGGAATAAGTTTAAACATACAATATTCATCCATGTGTATACTGACATAAAAGATGCCTGTTCACGTTTTTACACTAGTAGTATTAAAGGTGCCCAGTTATTTTGAACTAATAGATACCCATTCACATCAGTAGGCCTACACTTAATACGACAACTGTTGTTAATGATACGCTGTATTCAGTATTTATTGGAACTCACATTAGGGACATTGGCACACACATGCACGGTGGTGTGTCCATACATAATACAATCAAGTAATAATTATACAAAGAACAAAATTAAAATGAAATACAAAGCTAACAACAACTGATTGGCATGAAAAAAGAACATTACAGTCAAAATTATAAGGGTCAAAATAACAATAAGTAATGATACCTGTATGTTTATTATCATTACTAATAATCATAAATTATTGTAAATAATAATAAATAATTAAAACTTGTAACTCTAGATGCCTCTTGTACATGGTAACTACTTTATAAGATATGGGACACTTAATAATGCCCATTTATAGTATTAGTACACAACAACTGTTCATGATTCAAATATAGATGCTAGTTTACATGGTAAACTGAATATTGTAGGATATCTGTTTCCATGGTATACTTATAAATGATGTCAGTAAATAATAGAATTCTACATCCCATATTAAGATGCTTGTTTTCACAGTAAACAATTATACTATAATATAATTGTACATTAATAATAAAATAGCTATTCATATGGTATAAAATGCTATGTTTTATACTACGGTACACTTTGTATGTTACAAAAAGCCTTGTTTGCAAGGTACATTAATACATGATGCTTTTTTATATGGTACTCACAATAACAAAAATGTTAATTTATAATCAAACCTCCAAAAGCAGTGGTCGTAAATCACAATTTGAGGTCATCTAACTACGGTCAAACCGTAAAGTTTAACTATCTTCACATGCATAAGGAAGACCGACTGGCAATTTTCATTGCTAAACTGTATATTACCACTTGTTATACAGTATCTTTGTTTTCTGTTTTGATCCAAATGTTGTAAAAACAAACAGCATTAAAGTCAACTTGATATAATATTTAAAATTATTTGTAATACATTATAAAATCCAAACTATATGTGATGCCATTCCAGGAGAAAAAAAAATTATGAATACAATTTTTATTGCAGACAAGCACCTTGCGACAATGTCTGTACAGACTATTCTACACAGGTTTAATTTAAAACTAATGTAGATACGAGTTTTAAATGACAAATGACCAATATATTTAATGTTATATCAATATCAAATGTCAATATACTAATGAATACGATCTTTGATTTCTATAAACTACTAGAATTTAGATGAATCATCTTAGTACAGATAATGAAATTTGAGTTGTAAATAAAGGTGGCCACATTTTCATCTTCCAATATGTATTGTTCTATAAACTCTGGCCCGCAATTTTTTCTATGTACTCAAGATTATTATTGTAAATATTGAACAACTTATATTTCTTTAAAATGTAATCAGGGTAAAATTTGCACATGTTTTTTGTATAATAGAATACTGCAAAATTTGGGGTGTCTTAAAAATGGGAGGTTTGACTGACATAATAAAATGGCAAATATTGAGAAAAATTATAAAATGCCAAATAAGGGCAAAATTATGAAGCTTCTAGAGAGGCTTACCTTTAGGTTTGTTTCTCCATCTAAATTTGCCGTAGTAACATAGCATTCTCCCTCAGGATTTTCGGAAGACAGCACGACCATATCACAGGGAAATTCCTGATTTGTTTTACAGCGAACGATATCACCAACCTAGAAACAAAAAATTAAAAAAATCAACCAATACTACGACAAAAAAAACAAACAATAAGTCGGTTTGATATTAGTGATAATCTGATGTCTGTATGATTATTAACAGTCTATTTATAGAATAATTATGATTATGATTATTATATTAAATACATTTATTTGATTGAATTTCATTCCATATTAAGAAAAATGTAAAATACCGTATGCCTCAATAGAAAGCTTCTGGTATTTTTTTTGTGCAGTACATTTAATATATTATATTATTTTTATCATAATATTATGAATCTATCCTTTTAACAGCTAACTAGTGCCAAAGCATTGTTAATATTATTGATAATTTTTATTTTATTTCATTTATTTATTATGGGTAACTTGTGTCAAAGCATTGTTATCCTCCAGGGCCCAGCAATCAGATACAACAAAACAGGCCCGTATCCAGGGGGGTTATTATGGTTCAGGATAACCCCCCTTTTCTAGCGGACATCCTCTTTTTTGGCAAATCCCCCTCTTCAAATTTCCAAAATAAGTCTTCCAACCCAACTAATGCACTGCAGACCCACCCAGACAGACGTTTTCAAACATATCTGCTTTTATAGCATTATTTAGACCCATAAAGCAAAAAAATCCTCTTGCTTTGGGGGTTTCGGCGACCCCACCAGGGCTTCGACCGTGGACCTCACGCCCAGAAAATCCCCCACCCCCCCTTGGAAGAACCTGGCTACGGGCCTGCAAAATACGGTCAAACGACAAAAGTAACAAAAAAAAAAAGTACAAAGACAATCAATAAAGGGCATAGAAATTTCTATACCCTTTATTGTCTTCGCACTTCTTTTTTTTAATCTGTCATTTGATCATATTTTATTGCATGTGTTGTTGGGCCCTTGAGGATTAACAATGCTTTTGGCACAAGTTACCAGAATAAATAAATAAAATAAAATAAAATTATCAATAATAATCAGACAACTAGAATAGTAATAATAATGATGATAATAAAAATAACACTAAATAACAAAAACAAATGTTACTATTAAATATGACAACAGTATTACAATAATAATACATTTGATAACGTATATCATGTTACTTAATAATTTACTGTATCATACCCGAATATCCATTGATCGAACATCAACAATTGAGCCATCACGTATCACTCTCATTGGTCGATTGTTTACTTCAAAATCTGCTTGATGCCTTAACCAATCTTCATAGCCCTGAAAGGTCAAAATACTTTAAAATAAAATCCTTCATAAGATATCAACTGTGACGATTATTTTCATCATATTTATTATTTCTTTCATAAACGGAGCTAATGTCGCAGTGCTATCAAACGCTACATGCAGGGATTTTTTTCTCTATGCAAATTGTATGTTTCACTTCGGACTTGCAGTAATATTGATTTTTTTGATAAGCCATGTATCTCTACTATTTATTTCACAGTAATGTTTAGTTTATGTATCTGCATCTTATATTGTTTTGATTGACTGATTTTTGTTTTTGTTATCAAAAAAACTGTATGTTCGATACAACCAATGGAATTTAATAGAATTTCACTTCCTTGAGTATTAAATAAACACCGTACGAAAGTACGTCATTTTATTTTTATTGTATAGCGCTACAGTAGTCTGAAGCAAGAGATACCTTAATTTTACAATATTTAATGAATAAGCGCCCACAACCAAGAAACAACCCCACCAGAGCCTCATTTGAAATTTTCAACACATTCTATTAAATGTTTTACTCCAGTAGAATTACATTTATTTCTAACCTGGTTGGGAAAGAAACGTCTTTATAATCACGCAATAACAAATTTTGACAGTAATTATTTGTTGTAGTTCCACATTTACGGTGAAATTAAGGGGCGTTTATTCAAGTATGCATATCCATTTTCCACCAAAATAAATAAACGCCTCCCTCAAATAAACATCCCCACAAAAAGCCTTCTTGACAATAAACACCCTAGGGGAAGGGGGTTATTTGAATAAATATGGTATTTAATAATTGAGAGGAAACTTACCTGTTTTACCCCAGTTACTGTGATGACAAATACCAACGGAAGGACGCTTGTAATTGGGCTTACTGGACTATCTATAATAAACTATATAAAAAAAGAAGTAAATAGTATTGTTAATAATGCACTAGAGCAATGTAAAGCACATCAGACAATACATTACACTATAATTACCGTAATACAGTATATGAAGTCGTAATGATCGTCGTTGTTACTGTCACACTGTCATCTGCCCACTCACCAAAATTATTATTATATATCACTCTCAGTACAATTTGAATACCACATTTATCAATGGTAAGCACAAAATACATAATATGTCATAGTAGAATATCATTATTCCTGTTATTTAGTAAAAATTATTGTTTAATATTTCACAATATACAGCACCTTCATCATTTGTCATTACATTCCTCTGCTTTAAATTACAATATATTGTATAATTAATTTAAAAAAAAAAATAAATGCTACAGAGAAAATAAAATTATGTAATATTATTCAAGATTCCAATAAAATAAAATTTAATTTGATAGAGAAAGTAACTGAAAATTCAATATCTGTCTATTAAATATTTTAGGCTTGGTCACTGTTAGTAGATGCAATGCAGCTATACTGTAGAATTATTGTAGTTGTAATTAGAATAATAGCATTCGCATCAATCAATGCCTGTATATTACTGTGAACCAAGCTAATAAGATACAGTACTACTTGTACATTAGCTGAATAGCCTATAAACAATTCAAAATAGCTTGGATAAGAGATGATTGAAGCTGAGATTAGTTTATGGAAAATAATGTCAATCAATTGACCCTGTACAGTAGGTCGTTTCAAGACAAAAAATAAAAAAAGAGGAAGTGATTTTGTTTGCTTATTTTTTTTATGCACTATGACGTTTTATGTTTATCTTTTAAATTTTGACTTTCATTTTATTACTGTAGAATCAGAATGCTATAGTATTTGTAAACTACAGTGTACTATCTGAAGTCAAGCCTTCATTTGCTTTTCAATGAAACTGTTTGAACAGATAGTACCATAGTCTTTGGAATCATATATTTGTTATGCAAATACTGGCTTAGTTTTATATGGGATACAGGATGTTGATGGATCAAAACCACACATAGCACCATATACAGTAGTCATAAAACGCTGGTACAATATCGTATTGTAATACAACACATTATTTTAACATTTTTAATGGAATATAGGCCAATATTTAAAAAATAATAATCATTTAGTGAGGGATGTCATCAATTAATTAAAAAATTTACATTTTTTTTGTGCTTCTTCACATAATAAAAAATATCAAGTGCAATGAAATACTGTACTGTATTCCACCATCTACACCACAGGTAGGCAAAGTGTGACCCGACAGCAATATTTTTGCGGGATGCAAAAATGAATTGAAAATCGTGTTTGTGGCCCGCCAAGCAAACATGGCTGGGAAACACCTTGATTTTATGACCCGACACCGATCATCTGTCAAAAGTAATATTAAAACTGGGAATAAAGGGGTATCAAAGCAATGCTTGGAGGTTTCTGAAAGCACACTGGAAAATCAAAGTTTGGCTGCGGCCCTCGGGTTTAAATCAAAAATTCACTTTGGCCCTCCGACCGATTTTTATGTCCACCCCTCATCTACACAGTATTAGCTGTATTTCTATTAGCATTTTCTTAAAAGTCACCAGTCTCTTCCATTTATTTGTAGACATGGATTCACTATCAATTCGTTGCCCACATCATAAACTAACACAATGAATGCCATGGACAATGTGTTAGTTCATAAAAACAAAATGAGCATCAAAGCACACACTGTTGTCGTTACAGACTTTTTGTGTGGTAAAGAATGAAAAATTGCTTGACAACCAATACAAGCTTATTTCGATTTCACAAACTAACACAATCTACTTTGATTGTGTTAGTTCGTGATCATGATGATTATATGTACACACACATTCAATTATGTACAGCACTGCATATTTTAAAGAAAGCAAACAATTACTGTACAGTAGGTCTGCATATAATTTTAACAAAAAAAAAATATTAAGCTTAATTTTAGAAACTATTCATTTTATGATATGAAATATACTGTACAAATTAAATGAAAGTTATTATATACTGTACACAATAGGTCCACTGTAAATAATATTGTAAAGTACCGGGAAACAATTATAGTTTAACTTGATATTAGAAGTTATTCATTTTTAATATGACATGAAATATACAGATTAAATTAAAGATATTTCTTTAGATAAATCATACATATAGTACAGTAACTAGAAATTGCAAATTGCAAGTGAAATGTTGCGAAGTACAATTGCATAAAATGTTCTTCGAACAAAATTATTTATGCGAGTCAAGTGAAAATAATGAATAATAAAAATATAACAAGTAATATGAGCACGACCCATTGTCTATATTAGAACAGCGTTGGTATCGTGTACAATAATAGTGTTTTGCTGCAGTGACATCTCTCTGCTGGCAAATCGCTGCTGCTGGCGATGACTCGCTGCTGGCGAATCGATCTGCGCATGTGTATAAAATGGTATTTATTTCCGAAAACACTATGCCAGTCTACAACAAGCGTCGCCTAAATGTAATAATTAGCACGTTGAAATAGGCTAGTAAATAAGTTAAACTGGGTTCGTAAATAATATTGGCCTCAAAATATTGTAGCTGAGACATGAGCCGATTAAACGTAGAAATAGGAAACCTAGAAATATAGTAAAAACGCTGAATAGTACTCCAGCGTCGCGACATGCGGACATTGGTATGAGTAGGATAGTCTACAAACGTCGCCTAAAGTAATTGATTTTACCCGGCAGAACGAAAGAAGGAAACTCCGCTTTTCAGTTGTCTTAGGCCATTTTTTTTTGACAAACAATGACCTTTCAGAGGTCAAATTGCTGTCAAGAATATGAATTGGCTGCTTCGCAGCAATAAAAAACATATAGTAGATAAGTACACTACCCTATTCTGACTAGTATGTCATTGCGATTGGTTGCAGCAATGGCAACACACAATCTCAATTCAAAATCATGTGTGAAAGCTCACCAATTGCTGATAAGTAATCAATATCGCAATTGTTACCCATTGACAGGCACATTGGACAAGATCAGTCAACACAGGCCTAGCCCATTCAAATATAAAGTATTTTTGTGTCTGATTTGGCGAATGTGCTTGTTGATTGTGATTGGGATCAGATTTGGATTACCACCGATTACTGTACATTGCAACTGATCGCAATGGATTTTAGTGTGAATAGGGTTCAACAAAAAAACACTTTATTATACTTTACCTGCAGTAAGGCAACGATTAAGAAGTAGAAATTTGCGATTCTCCTGAATTGTTCAAATAGATTCTTTGGTAGAAAATTAATTAAGGTGTACTGGAAAAGAAAAAAAAAATGGTTATTTCAATAAACATACTGTTCATGGAGGAAAAGGTCATGAGATACAGTGTGAGGCCTTTTATAGTGTGAGAGGAGTAGTGTCGAAACATTTGAAAATGGAATATTTATTATTTCAACAATATCTTGTGGGGGTGGCCCATATAGCCAGAGGTATTCTCCTTGCACTACATAAATATAGCTCATGTGTGATTCAAATATTACTATCCCCAGTTAAACGGAAAACTTACTATTCAGTAAGTAGCGGAAGTAGGCAGAAGAATGAATTAACATCAACATCTCAATCAGTTTCGTAATGCCTATGCGCTCTCATGCGGCGATCCGCAGGTGCCCCAAAGGGGCCCATACCTGTAGGGTTCTCGATCTAGAACCTTGACCCAAAAGAGCTTTATACATAACAGCAAAATGTCTATCTGACATTGTAAATTTGTCAAAATGGAGATAAAAGGAAAATTATTTTCAAATTTTAAGTCTGTGAGTGCCATTTTCAGCTAACTAGAGGTACCATAATAATGGTAAAATTTCTTACCTCAGCCCCACCATGGTGGACTGAGGTGGTATAGCACCTCCATTTGTAAAAGTCCCTCTTTGGCTCCCTACCCCCTTTTTTACTGAAAATTATTAGGGACTTAAAACTACCATTTACCAAAATCCGGTGTCGGTTGAACTATATTGCGACTACGCAAACCTACCAAATTAAACTTGTACGGTTCCCAATGGTGAATAAGACTGCGGTTTCTGTTCGCGATCCCTACTGTTTGTGGCTATGTATCAACGGTAGGTTTAGCATGACGGTTAGAATAAAATCGTGTGAAAAATTATGCTACTTTGATACAGGACGGGGCAGGGACTTTAACTACCAATTTTACCTAAGTATTTCCCACACTTGCGCTACCAAGTCCTCAAAAATACACCTGTAAATGCGGCACCTACCTGTACAGAAATATTTAAGAGTGAGACCCCCGGGGATTTATACCACGCCTTTTGGCGATATTATTACTGCGGCTAATGGATTGAAAATATAGTCGCAGCATTTGCGATTCTGTGGTCTACTGTCAATGTTCATAATATTTATCTTCTGTTGAGAGTGTTTGTTTACTTGTTTACTTACTCCAACACCAAAATCAATCATGCATATGTATGCTTCACAAACATTACTGGTGTGCAAGTTCAGATTGGGTGTGGTTAGGATGTGAGGTATCAAAGTTCAGGTTGGGTGTGGTATACATTAGGATAATAACTTTGTAATCTGAACACAGATTTCATGTGTTTGATGATGTGTTAAGTTAGATCACAGGTGGACAAAGTGCAGACCGACAAGTGATTTTTTGCAGCCCGCGAAAATGAATTAAAAACCCTAAGTGTGCGGTCAACCAAACATTTTTGACTAGAAAACACCTTGCTTTTTACTGCCCGACATCGATCATCTGTAAATAGTATTGTTAAAACAGAGAATAAAGTAGTATAAAAGCAGTGCATGAAGGTTTTGAGAAGCACACTGTAAACATCAAAGTTTGGGTGTGGCCCTCAGGTTAAAAATCCAAAACTCACTTTGGCCCTCCAACCGATTTTTATGCCCACAACTGATTTAGATTGAGGTTGCTATACTATCAAAGCTAAAAATTAATTAAACTTCTATTTAAAATATTATATGAATTAACTATCACTGTCATGGTTGAAGCGTCCTTGTCGCAACCCTGTTTAACACCATTTCTACCACCACCACCACACAGTGGACACGATAAGAAGACTATCACAGTATCAACAGCTATTAGAATTATTAACCAACAATACTGTAATAACCACACCAGGATTATAAAAAAAAATCAAATATTTTAGCATTTACCATAATAAAATTTAAAAAAAAATAATCATAATAAATAATAAAAAAATATTATTCATTCTAACAAAACAAATTGATATAAATATAACTTTAATAATTAATAATAATAATGTAACAAATAATTAATGATAACAACAACAACAATAATGATGTAGTATTTATAAATAATTAAACAATAAAAATGAAACTATAGTGATATACTATTAAAAAACAATACAAAATAAATCAACAATTATATAATACAGTAAATAATAATAATAATAATAATAATAATAACAATTTAAAAATAATAATATACAGTATTTAGAAATATGTACTGTAAATACTAAGAGTAATTTCATGAACAATCGTACCTTGGATGATTTAACTGTATTATCAGGAAATTTTTGTGGAATGAAGACAAATCCCTCAACTGGTAGTTTATTGCCCACCAATACTGTTCTATTTTCGGGAACATCTCTTTTTCTTATGCCCTGTGTTAAAAAAAAACAGAATTGCCATTATTTCGGCCTACTGTATATCTATTATAGTATAAAGTTAACATACTCAAAAGCTTGTTCACTATAGATAAAAAAAAATTATTAAAATGATATAATATATTGTCAGAGAAGAAGTAAAGTACGGGATAAAAAAAAATAATATAATAACATAATGGAGTTTGTGATGTGGAAAAATGAAAATGCAGAAAATAGACCAAACCTAGAGCATAAAAGAAGAGTCTATACACAAAGAAAACATGACAACATAAGCGCCTTTCAGGTAGACGTTGCCGCAATATTGCAGTAAGCATGCCGGCATAATAATCAGTCTCCTTTCACACAGCACCTTTGTTACAGCAATGTTGCGGTAATCTTACACTTTTCTATCTGAGAGGGTCCTATAGAATGGTGTAATATTGGCGGTTTAAATACCACCGCACAGTTGTTTTCAACTTTAACCTATGTCATTCCTGATGATGACATAATTAATGTCGAAATATTGAATCCCAACACGATGGCGTGTATTTCAATACTTGGAGTATGTATTATACTTTCTTAACCTTGTTTGTTTATGCATAAATGCACACGCCGGCTTGATTGCTGCAATATCGAGTTGACCCTTTCAGAGCAAACCAGTAACCGTTATCGCAATATTGCAGCAATATTACTAGGGCGCATGGTGGCCTAAAGTAAGCCAGTATATTGGCGCATCAACCCTTTCAGACAGAAGCCCATGCAGGCGTGCTTACCGCAATATTCCGGTATTGCAAATCTGTTTGAAAGGGGCTATATACTGTACTAGTTATGTACAGTATGAAGGCAAAGTCAAAATTTTGAAAGTGGAATACCATGTTCCAAGGTTTTTTCTTTCTTTTCAGAATCAAGTGAGAGTGTGTTTTATGAAGGAAATAAAAAAAGGAAACAAAGAGGCTACAGTATTGATCAGTTTAGTTCAGGAAATAATTTTAATATCTAACAACTACAGGAAATTTTACAGATGCATGAAGGGGTGGCAGTTCAGACACTGGGTTACTATTGACGTACATACAGTACAGTGAATACCAAGCACATTCCTGGATGATAAGTATAAGGCTTAGAGAGTGGAGTTTTTTGTCACAGGGAAAAGCTCATGATTGATTGAAAAATGATTCACATGTATTCACTAAGTGCTGCGACAGTAGGCCACAGTTCTGCCCTAAAAGACACCTCCAATTATAGGCCACTTATTCTATGATCTCAAGTTACATAACTTGTACAATAATCTACTGTACTGTATTCTAAAGAGACCAAATCTGCTAAAGACAATGAAAACCCCAGTCCCAAACGTGGTTAATTGTAGGGAAAACTTGTGAGGCGTACAGTACAGTATATTTACCTATCAGTTGTTTGAAAAATTTCTTTAGTGGTTGGATTGTATTTGCAATATATAATATTTGCCAATTGTGGTCAAGTTGTAGGACACTTCAATTCCAACCAGGGGTAATTTCTGAAACACTTTATTTTTCATATTAAAGGAGATAATCTGCGAGTGTCACAATAAATTGTCCCAACTGGGATTTATTCCAAAGACAGTCTAGACTTCTGTGGGCTATCCTTGGTGTTTACACCGAATAAATCCAATCCAATCCCGTTCCAAATTCAAATCCAATTAACTGACTTTTCACATGCTTTTGGGAAAATCAGTTGCTTTTTAATCAGATTCAAATTATATACTCTGGTCGCTGAAAACAAAGAACTCTCAAAACACTTGCTTTAAGTCATTGAAAATTATTTTGGTTTATCCATGACTTAATGAAAATTTATCAACTTAGTATGTAAGAAGCAATTTTTAAAAGCAATTTAATTCTCAAAAATTTTACTTAAAATTCTTATTTTTATATCTTATTTTCTATTCTTCTTTTTATTTTTTGGCATATCAAGTACATTTTTTAACAGTTTTATTATGTTTTCACCAGATATTATTAGAATGAAAACATATTTCCTTTGCCACAAAAAAAAAAAAAAAAAAAAAAAAAAAAAAACCATAAAAAGAAGTAGTATTCACTCCTTAATTACATTAAAATTATTCAAACCATATTGTGCATCAATGCATCATTAATCATATTAATCAACATATTAAATCCCTATTGTCAACAAATACAATTATTGAACTGTACAATTACAATTCTACAGGTACGTCAAATATGCCCGGTATCATTGTATAGACTAATTTTATTATTATATACATGCAGATTTAGTCACTTAAAAGTGTAGTACAGTACCAGTGTTTTTCCTGTGAATGACTATAAAACAATATTGTCAAATAAAAAGAAACGATATCATCAGACGGTGTGACAGCTTTTGTTTTTAAACTGATCTAGGCACTAGCTACAGCTATCATACATGTAAATGACAACTAGTATACTTTCGTATAAACACACACTGCTGTACTGTAGTCTTACTTTCATGTACTTTCAGTCACTCGCCGAGTCTCTATTCTCTAAAAACTCATCTTTAATTATTACAGCTCAGCAGATACAGTAGAAGAGAAATGATAAGTCTCTACATTCTTGTAAAGAACATCTAACTTTTAAACCAGGGGTGGCACCACGATTTGCCTGACAGGGGGGTCTGAAGTTCCCAAGCTCGTAAGTGGGCGTTGCTCAGGATCTCTTGTTAGTGGTTCAAAACTATGAAAATTTGGGATTTCAAAGGTTTATTTGATTGATTTTACTAAATTCAACTAAAATATTTAAAATTTTTTGTTCCCTCCCTGACGACTTGCTTATTCTTCCCAACAGGGACCAGCTCTACACAACGCCTTGGCCCATCCCCCACCGCCACCAACACCCGCTGGCGCCACTTTTACTTTCAAAATTAAACATGTTTAATTAAACAGTACTTTAGGCGATTAATATTATCTTTTTAAAATTTGTATAATTTTTAATTGCAAAAGAATGGCCTTTAGAATACATTGTGCAATAATGTAAAAGTGAAATTAGTACAGTACAGTAAAATAATATTTTTAAATTTCATTAATACTTTTTTCATTTTTTAACTTTTAGCTACTGTTAGACTGATTATATTGTAAATACTATAATTCATGAAGAAAATTTGTTTTTGATACTGTATGTTGTTTTTGTACAAAAGTTTATCTGTAAATTTGATTAATTATAATCTTTTACTTGGTTTAAATTTAACATTCCTAGTTATACTGGCACCAAGAACTTAATTCATGTTCCATTTGGCTGAACTGATGTAACAAAGGGAGGTTTACTGTATTCCAAAGATTAGCAGGTTACATTAATAATTTAAGTTGTTCAGATGAAATTGATAATTTTGTTGTAGAACTGATTTTTCTTAGATATACATATCATATTCGACAAAAAACTTGAAAGTGGTTAATGAGATACAGAATTTGAATATTTAAAAACTGGAGAAAAAGGGGGGAACCACCCATTTTTCCAACTTTCCCCCAGTTTTTCAATAATCAAAAATCTATATCTCACTAAACTCAAATGCTATACTGTGTCTTAGAAAAATTAATTCTACAAAATATAAAAAATGTTTTTTCCTCTGGAGCCTGGCTTTAAGCCTTAAGTAATGAAGACAGTTCAATGTAAGATTGTGCCATTTGTTTTGTTTCCTTGTATAGGCTTTTTCTCCTGCCTGTTATTAGTAGAGGCTTCTATCTCTGTTGATTGTGGATTGCATGAAATAAAATAAAAAAAGTTTTAAATGTGAGGATGAGAGTGTGAGCTAAACTGCAAGGACTTTTACTACCAAGTTCAACTCAATTAAATGGAAACAGAATACTATTTAATTGTGAAAATTATCAATATATGTAATTTGCCTCTGCCATCTTCACAGCTTTCTTAATTGATTATATTGATTAATATTTCTATCAGCGGCTTGATCTGTAGTTAGCATCCATTAGCAGACACAGTTGGAAAAATTTTCCAATTGCATTAAAAGAATTTTGTTGTAAAGAATAGCACAATATACCCGAGCTGCAGCACTGTTCTGTACTAAACTACTGTAGTGTTATTGGCTTAGTGCATAACCGTAGAACTAGTTTAGTAGACTTCAGCATTGAGTTTTAGACTTAGTGCATACTGTAGTTAATGTGTAGCGCTGGTGAAGTAGGCTTTGCAGTGCCACGTTTTAGGCTTACTGTACAGTAGTGTAAACTGTACCGCTGGAGCAGTTTACTGTAGGCTTCAGTGAACACTATGGGCATCTTAGACATAATAGTGGATCCTATTTGTGGTACTGTAGTCTTTAGCACTGTATAGTTAATTGTATCAGGCTATGGTGGATAATGTAGGTCTGCAGCCCTCTCGCCAGGACGTTTTTATAGAGTGGCGGAATTTTAGAAAATTTAAAGGGTGGCGCGCAAAAATTTAAAGGGCGGACACATTTTTGGTATTACTATAGTTATAAGTACACTGTAATTAGTCATACAGTAGGTTATTTAAAAGACAATTTAAAAAAAGAAGAGGGCAAATAACCAAAAAGGGAAAAGTTTGTGAGTGGCATGCCCAAAACATAGAACAGAGAAAAGTACTGTAGGCCCCTACATGAAACTGTATAATTAATTGTGTCAGGCTGTATAATTAATTGTGTCAGGCTGTATAATTAATTGTGTCAGGCATTTTAGCCCCCCAGCTGAAACATTTGCTAAAGTTGCCATATATATACTGTACAAATTGCATTATTTATTATAATTCGCATACAACTGTTCTTTGCAATGTTGGTTATTCATTGTCATATATTTTAACTGCTTTTTTGATTACAGTATAATTCCAGGCCCGTAGCCAGGTCCTTCTAAAGGGGGGGGGGGGGGGGGTGTTTCCTGGTTTCCTGTCGAAGTAAAGTTCAGAATTTCTTACGATTCATACGACTGTTAAGTTGGACAAAAACAGCCGTGTCTTGATCGTGCTGGGCCGCATACAAAATAAGCTGGTAACGATTCTTACGACAAGTTGAATTTTTTAAGCTCAAACGGCAAAGCCTCTCCTAACGTCGTCACATGCATGTTACGTCAAGTTGAATTTTTCTTTGCGATGATGTCCAGATATGCGTAGTTATACAGAAAACACGATTTAAATGTCAAAATTAAAAAGTTCAGGTTGTTTAATATAAACAGGAATTTAAATTAAGAATGAAATACACTTGAAAAAACTGTTCATTAAATTAGCAGAAAAAATTCCAACTGGCAATACAGGGGTAGGCCAATATATTTTATTTATTTATTTATATTATAATGTTTTATATATTATTTTTATATTATATAAGTTTTTATTGTATTTTTTGTAATTAATTAAATCTAATTGCAATCCTCATTCTTGACCACCTTTGTGAGTGGCTAGGCTACGATCTACAATAATAGCAAGGTACTTCTACTTACTAAAGTATATGTAATCCACCTGTAGATTGAAGCCATGATTTGTGTATTTCTCCTGACATTTAAATCTTAAATTTTAACTGTTATAAAATCACAAGAATCATTGACGTAAACCTAACCTCCTCGCGTGGACTAAATACTAGCGTAACTACACTCAACAGACTTGTTGTCGGGCAGTCGATCGAATAAACGTTGCCGCTTGGACTTTGCACAGCTTTTACTTCCGGCTTTGAAAGCCACACTAAGCAGTGAGCTCAACGCCTATATTTAGCCAAATGGCAACCGATAGCGGTACATTTAAGCCATGCTCCTGAGAAAAAATGGTCCTACAAAAACTGATTTTTTTTTTTAAGAAACAAAAAGCATATTGACGAAAAACTCCGAGCGGTTAATTTAATAAGATACAGAGGGTGACTCGAAGTTTTTTTTTTTTTTTTTTTTTTTTTTTTTTTTTTTTTTTTTTTGTAAAAAATAACTTTAAAATCAGCCGCCATAGTAGGTAATAACTTGGTCTGCCTCGCGATACTATGAACAACACCCATCTTGTAGTAGCTGATTACTTTTTATGTAGGCCTAATAGAATATAAAAAATATATAAAAACAATTTTACATCAGGGACAAGACTAGGTATTCATAATTATACATTTATATTTATTAATAAAGGGGTATCATTTTTGTACCAACGCCAAGATAGGCCTACGTTTTATATTGTTCTGGAAAGTGATACTGAGATAATATATGCCCGTGATGCCTTCTACATGTCCTCATTCATTTTTATACGTTCAATTTACAGGTGTGAATGACAAACGTATTGGGGTTGGGGCAGGAGACGAAACAGTGATCACAGGCCCGTAGCCAGGTCATTTCAAGGGGGGTTCTCTGGGCGTGGGGTTCTCTGGGCGTGGGGTTCAGGACACTGAATAAGGCCCTGGTGGGGTCGGGGTCTATATAATGTTATAAAAGCAGTTATGTTTTTTAAAAAGGTCTATGTAATAAAAGGTGGTATATAATAAAATTTGAAAATATTTTCTGAGAATTGGCATGTTTTAATCACACCGAAAGACAAAAAAAAAAACACCTCATCGCATAATCAATATCAATACACTCAACACATTTATTATTATAAAACAAAACAAGCTATTATATAGGCCTATAAAGTAATTTACAAAGATTTACTACAACTGACAGGGCCATCCGAAATTAAGTCAGAGCCCAAAATATAGCATCATATTGAAAACGTCATCTGACATCATGGGAACCTAAACTTTAATTACAATTATTTGTTTACTAGGCCTAATTCGAAATTATTGTTTTTAAGACTTTAACCTAATACAAACTGCTGATTAATAATAGCTGAGATTTGATGCACATTTCAAAATTAATAATCGTTTTTAGTATCTTACTGAATATTTATTGTCTACCATATGAATTATATGAATCTTTAGAAATACAATTTCTACAATATTAATCTTGTTTTTATATAGATAAATGTTCGATAAATACTACGGTATCTTTCATAAAATAAACGAAATTCAGCGCGTCTATTTTCATTCCAATCAATGGCGTTTGTAAACATGTGCACTGACGTCATCGTCGAATTCCTGGACTTTCGACGGCAAAGCTGTACGGTACTGCCTGCCTGGTCCCAGGCCAACCAATAATAATTATATAACCAAATGTATTATTTTTTTTAAATATAGGCCTATGGCGCATCCTGTACATGCACTTCAACTGTTACAACAAAAGCCTAGGCATAGTAGTACGTCCTACTGTACTTAAGTCTGGCCTACACTAGTTTGATGTCGTCGGGGTATAATTCTGTCTCTAAATGCAGCGTGACCACTAGGAAAAATCAAAATTCAAGATTGGGTCTAAAAAATCCCAAGATTGCTTTTAAAAAACCCAAGATTCGCAAAATATTAGTACTGTATATAAACTTCATTTAAAAGTCCTTCATTTTAAAGCTTTTTCAATGAATCATATTCTGTACAGTATTTTGTACTGTATAAGCCTTAACGAAGTGTCTGATTTTCGAGACCAGAAACTCGTTCGCTTTGGGCCATACTATTAGAAAATTTGAAACACTATTACTCTGTGCGTCCGTGGAAAATCCTTTTTGGTGATTAAAACGTGATATCCTTTCCTCTGGCATTGTATGTTAGGCCAAGAGTTTGAAGTTTGTGCGCAATTTCACCCATTCGATGTTAACAAAGTCAGTACTTCACACAGTACATTAGGCCTACCGGGCCTTATTATATAAAAGGGCATAATCGATCTTTACAGAGTGTCTAATTGATCTGTCAATTTTATACCAGAGGGGCCTACAGTATTGCATAGGAGTAATTAACAATGTGTATGAAACCGGGTCTATGGCAACTATAATTTGATACGGTACTACGTCTAGAAGTGTAGAGATACAGACCTATTAAAAACTGTTGCATTCTAAATGATTACAAGGTGACCAAGCATATGAATGAATCAGTCTAAAATGATATTCAAAGATATTACACTGTACAGCTAACCGCTAATGTTTGTTTTGCATGTCTATTACACACCGTCACTCACAAATGTATGTAAAAATTGGTCGTAAAATTTGATAAGTTGACCATTAAAATATATTGTAAATATTTATTTAAATCCGTACACCGATTTTGTTTCAAGTTGTTTGTTTTCAATATTATAGCTGTTTCTTTACGATGACAATGTTTTGAAATCGTACTGTATAACACTCCAAAATTTGTTTTATGGGCAAACAACAGAAGGCTCTAAATTTTTACAAGTTGACCAAGCGTGTTGCTGCATCATTATTTTTTCAGTTCACTATTCAGGCAGAGAGCAGCGGTTTCTTTACCGGTTGGTACATTTCTTAAAAACATTCAGCCAAAGGCCAGTGGAAGTTTTTATCGATGTTTGCCATGATCCTTATGTGAGCTATCGAGTCATGGTTTGCCGGAGTTGCGTTCAATTTAAATCTCCGAACTTCTGAAGCTGAGATATTCTATGAATGTAGGCTTGTATTGTAGGCTAAAATTTGAAAACGGGTGACCAAATAATGAATTAGGTGCTAAATTTTGATTTAATACTGGGTAAGTTAAAAAGAAATTCCGTCCGAGTGGGACTCATTCAAAAATTCGAGGGGGTTCGCTAGAGAAGGGTGGTTCGCCCGAACCATAAAAACCCCCCTGGCTACGGGTCTGGATCACATACAATTGAGGAACCCTGGTTTCCCCATATGGGATATACCCAATCATTTCGTCGAAGGAACACTGGTAACAATTATTTCAAAACGTATTTTTACAGTCTGAGAACATTTTCGGCCACCTTAAAGTGTCTATTCTTTAAAACTGTTCCAACCATGATGGGGATGAGGCAGTTCTGAAAGTTAAATGTTAAGTTCGTGATTCAAATGTGTTTGCACGCCCAAGCAAAGAATTTTAAAATCCCAGATTAGATTTTTTAAATAGGTATGCCATTTCAGCTTGCTTTTCTCTAAAAGAAAAATAATCCTATGTCCTTATAAGAAGTATCAACATTATTTAAACATTCTTTGTTAGACGTGGTACAATTCCACTGACAATTGAAGACGACCAGGAGCAAAATGATGCCCTCGTCAATGCTAGGGCCACACGAATGTTGTTATAGGTATCATTCATAATAATAGCAAACCTAATAATGTTCTGTCATTTGTATTATTATAATTATCATGATTACCATTGACATCACTGACATCATTGTAAATATTATTATATATATATAT
>NW_022742319.1:815255-821322 GCF_011630105.1 Anneissia japonica | reverse complement strand
TATATATATATATATATGCCTATATATATTATTATTATTATTCTATCTATTAATTTTCATTTGTTAAAAACTAAGTTAAACACAAATATTTTAATGATATTTTAGTTGATTTACATTGTTGTTTTTTTTTAAATTATTATTATTCATTTCATTTTTTTCTGGAAGCAGCACATCACTAGGATGACAGTGTTTTAAGTTTACTGCTCCCTGGCTCACCTAATTATTCTTATATACTTTCGTCAATTTGAATTTTTTGTTTGTATTTGTAATGTTTTTTATTAATTTGTTGCGTATTGCCAAATTGAATGAAATGAATTATGAATTACATTGACTCTTTCGATTTGTATAATTTTGCTCTTTATACTGTTCTTAATAATAATAATATTATCATTATTAAAGTAATGTTTTGCCCATCCTGACGTGTCATCGTGCTGAATACTCAGTACGTCCCCAAATACTAGCGAAAATATTCGCAAGTGATTCGGGTGGGAACCCACGACCTCCAGGTCGACTTGTACTGCGAAACAGGAGAAAACAAAACAGTCGTGGAAATTTTTTGTAAAGTTAAAATTATTCCTATTATTCCTCCATGAATTAAACATTCACTAATTATTATTAATCATGATGCTCCCATAGTGGAGGAACTATGACGTGATCGAAAGAAGTAAAGAAAATTGTTGTAATAAGAATTACATTATGGTCTGCTCAGGCCACATTAAGCTGCAGTTGTCGTCATGTGTTGGTAATAAGTGGATTCAGGACTGAAAAATCCACCATAAGCCAAAGTCAAATAGTAAAGAAGAGAGATAAAAAAGTAAAAGGAAAAAAAGTTTAAAAAAAACCCCAAAAACAAAACCGTAAACAAACAAACAAACACACAAACGAACAAAAACAGTTTAACTGAAGATTGATTTAAGTGTCACATGTTCTGATCGGGACATTGAGGATTTTCAATGTATATACGCGATGACAGTAACGTCTAAGACGAACTGAATCCACGATCAAGAAAATAAAATAGAGGTGTACAGAGAGGGACTTTTATAGATAAAATGTGCAGACCATTTTAGCCAATCATGCATGGGACTTAGGTACAAAATTATATTTTTCTGATACTTTTAAATGTCCTAAATTTGCAGTTTCAGTTAAATATAAATAATAACTATTCTAATTTCGAAATTTTTTAATTTTTCAAAATTTTGGAGAGCATGTCCCTCCCAATCATTAGAATCCGCTAACTCATATTTATACCTAGCGTAAATATACTATACTATATAATTGCTCTGCAGCTCTTATATATATATATATATCCCTATAAATAAAAGTAAATACGAAAATGAAGCGATTGCATACATTGACATAATAGAGACATAAAATTGATTCAAGACGAATATTTCTGACACGCATGTCATTCAGCGTTTACAGGTATGAATGAGAAATACAGAACAGATCAAAATAAAAACTTCAAGGAATTAACCAAAATAAATCGTAAGATAATAGGCACATGAAGCTTCAGGTTTCAATTTCTAACTGACAGACGTTGTGCTGAACTTCAGTGGATTATGAAACTGAACACATTTGAAATTGGTATTAACAAAGTCCTAGGCTTCATAAGCGGTTATTCTTTTACTTAATTAGGTATATGTAGTCCTATGATGATGATGATGATGATGATGATAATAATAATAATAATAATAATAATAATAATAACATTAAAAATAATACTATAATAACAATTATATTTATATTAATAATAATAATATATAATAATTATGATCATTTATATATCTTTGCCCTATTATGACTACAGTGTACACTCAGATGTTTAGACTGCCAACATTTTGTTTATTTTTCTCTGTTGTTTGTCATTTTAAGTGTCACCGACAGTTTATTAGTTAATCACTTCTCAATTACTAATTGAGTGCCTAATAGGTCAAAATATAGCCCTATAGGCCTATCCCGGAATATCATAATATAAATCAGAACATTATTTTGGGGTCACATATTGAACTGAAGTGTAAAATTTTGTATATCATATAACAATGTTTACATATAATATAGTGTAGTTTTAATAGATTAATATAAGTAATAGTCAAAGTATTTTTAAAACAAGTAATATATGTATCAGAATGTAATAAAGTAAATAGAATAAAGAAAGGAGTCTAGGCTATTATCGTAAATAGGTAGCATGTGGTAATTAGTAATAACTAAAATACAATCAAGCTGGCTATAACAAAATATGAGGTAATGTCTAAAAATAATGTAAAATATTCAAAGTAGAAATCAGTATAAAACTATGCAAAAGTAATTTTATTTATTTCATTATATGTTCCACTTGATAGTATATAATAATATCTATGAGACGGTTTGAGATTAGAATGAGGTGAGTGCAGTGGTGGCTAACGGTGTAATCATTGCCAATAATGCCGAGATCTCTTTTAAAGGCCAAAAAGATGGGTTTTGTATTTGAGAATATATTTTAGTTCAGTAAGTTTTCTGTCTGAATAAAATTACCAGATACAGATTCAGATTGATCCTTATTCGTCATAAATCAAGTACATGAAATTATTTCCTGAACCCAATTGTATATACGATATAGATATTGACATTGACATTGTTAAATATGCACTAAGGCTTGCAAAGAACGATAAATCACCAGGTGAAGATAGTACAGTATTACCAATGAACTATTAAAGAATGGTGGTTTTATTATGGCACATTCTCTTTTAAATTTATTTAAAAGAATCATATTCTTCGAAAAACCACAAATGATTGGAACGTAAGTATAATCATTCCTGTATTTAAGCAAGGTGATAAGAAAGTTTTAAACAATCATCGTGGCATTTCCCTTACATCTTGTGTATCTAAAATATACAACAGAATTATAGCAATGAGTGTGTCAAGTCACCTTGAAAACAATAATGCTCTTTCGGAGGTTCAGGGAGGCTTCGGAAAAACAGACAATGTGAAGATCATGTATTTGTCGTAAAAAGCATAGCTGCTTGTAGACGCAAAGAAGGGAAAATACATATCTGGCCTTCCTGGACTTCGGGAAGGCATTTGACACTGTATGGAGAGAAGGTCTTCTGAAGGCCGTCTGGAATGTAGGAATTAGAGGACACTTATGGAAAATAATAGATAATATGTATGCTAACATAAAAGGCGTGGTTAAATTTGGAGATTGTATAACAGACGAATTTCCAATTGAACAAGGCGTTAGACAAGGTTGTGTTTTATCTCCAATTTTATTTTGTATATTAATTAACGAATTCACAAAAATTCTAAGAACAAATGATATTGGTGTTCATATCAATGACACATGGCTCGGGCCTTATTCTGCGCCGATGATGTAATTTTAATTGCCGAAAATGAGCGACAATTGACACAGATGTTTGATTTAGCAGCCAAATTTGTCAAAGATTGGAACTTAAATTTTAATCATACCAAGTCTAACGTCTTGTCGTGAGAAAGAGGTTAGACAGAAACAAGTTATGGAAATTAGGAAACCAATCAATAACTGAATGTGAAACTTACAAGTATCTTGGGGTCACGATATCAAGACTCATGAACGACCATAAACATATTGAACATGTAGTACGCAATGTAACCGCCTTATTGGATATATAAAATCTATCATAGGATAGCTTCAATAGAGTATCACTATGGGGATATTCTATGGCGAACGATTGCTCTTCCTTCGATAAATTATGGTAGCTCTGTATGGGTTGGACGTAAAAGTGACACCGATAGAATTGAAAAATTACAACTACAAATGACTCGATTCATTTTAAATTCCCCCAGTAATACACCTTGCGCTACACTGTACGGTAATATTGGGTTGTCCAAAATTTCTCTAATTCAAAATATCCGTATAGAATTAATTACATTGATAGAATTTTAAAAATGGAAGACAATCGTTGGCCTAAATTGTTATTGAAAATTATTGTAAATACATCATCAGTTAATCTTAATGATATTGACTTTAAAATACCTACCTGTATAATAAACATTCTCAATGACTGTAATATAGATAATATTTTTTTAGACTTACAAGATGAAGATAATAATGTGAGCACAGATTGGGCTGTCACAGGTCTGTCACTCTCCCATTTGCTTGATGATGGAAGTAGTAAGTCATCAATACAAGACTATATGGCTATTAAGAATGTACCCAACTTAGAAGGCTACCTTCTCGAGAGATGTGACTTTGAGGGTACATCATTAAAATTTAAATTGCGTTCGAACACCCTTCCCCTGAACTACAAACTTGCAAAACTCTCAAATATGCCCTGTGAAGATGGCAATTGCAAACTCTGTAATACAGGTGATGGTGGAAGATTTAATCCATTCTTTTAATTTGTCCTATTCTTAATAATATCAGAGAAGTCGAAATTGCCAGATTTAAACAACAGCTTTATAGTAACAATCTTCTACATGTTTTCCAAGAATTCGAACAGTCTGATAATAGAAACAAATTACATTTTATCCTCGGAAATGAAAATAACCATTTTTATGATAAAAATATCAATTTATTTTGCAAATCGTTAGGCAAAAGTCTATGGAAAAGGAGATGTGACTTATTAAAAATTTTGTAGCTTAAGTTTAATCTGCGCTCTTTTGTAATTACAGTATTATTTTTAATTTTTCTATTTGATTTATAGCGTGTGTAAGCATTCCTGTGCGTGCATACACAAACTGTATGCAGAACATAAACGCTTTCTTTTAAATTCTAATTTAATTTAATTTAAATTTTGCTTTTATATTTTTAAATGTTCAAATTATTTCATTTGGTTTCTATTTATGTATACTGGCTGAAAATTCGTTCAAAGTGTAACCAGGGCGTTGCTTTGCTGCGTTCTCGGACCGATGACGTCGGACCTTCGTCGGGTGGTGGTTGTCTTCCCTCGAACAACACAAAACGACAGGAGGACGGCTAACATTCGGCTGATTGCGTTGCCCGGCGGGGGCCCGGTGGCGTCGGTTCGGGGTGTTGTGGGGTGGTTTAGCGTCATGGTTTGCTTTGCACGACTTTTCAAACCAGTCTGTTATTCCTGTTTTGTTTGCAGTTTATTTTAAGTGTTTAATTTGATTGGTGGGTGGGCAATAATGTAATTTGAGTAATCTATAAATCTCTCTTATAGTTAATAATTTAATTTTATATTTTCTTTGCTTTGTTCTTTTCTGGATGCACCGTTAGATTTTGTCTAACGTGTTCCATTGTTATAAAAGTGTAATCCGATAAATATTGTATTGTATTGTAATATACACATATCACAAACGATATTCAATATTCATAAGCAAATATACACAAAAGGTAACACTCTCACAGACAGACTTTACCAAACAAATTCCTCATTATATAACCTAATAGCACTAAGTAGAATGAATTTCTGTGTGTGTGTGTGTGTCTGTCTTTACTCTAATTTGAATTATTCTGCCTGATCTACTGAATGTTATACGGCACCACTGTTTAGAGGTTGTGTTGCGTCATTAATTATGCCTCTGAGTTTATTTATCATGGCAACCTTACATAAGGTAGTACCTTTACTAATTCAATGTCTTACTGGAAACTCGTGTAATCCTGGTAAGTTTGCCAATATTTCTTGGTCAGTCCGGTCATCAGACGAATTATTACAAAAAGTAAGCACTGATTGTATAACACGTTGATAAAAGAGATATAATGAGTCATTACCAACGTTAAAATAATTATTAGTTTCTTCAGGAAGAACAGGCGTTGATTAGCTTTAGCATACAGTTTACGCGAGTTTGAATTCCAACTCAGATCCTTATCTTTCAAGATACCAAAATACCGTACTTATACTTATCTGTACCAGCGATTATAGCAAATTTTATTTTATTAATCTTAGGGAATTAAAATGCTCGGCAACAGGTAGTCCAGTGAGATTTTTGTGGATGAATTGATGATTCACAAAAATGTAGCAAAATACAACCAACAAATATACTAATTGTAGTACGGAGTTTAGTGCTGGTCTCGAATATATAATTAGTCCACCAGAAATACGGATTTGAAGCACCAAAGTTGGACATAATTGCAACAAAACGTTTTTTT
>NW_022742319.1:814748-815209 GCF_011630105.1 Anneissia japonica | reverse complement strand
TACCAAAATATACCCACGGGAAAGGTGATTTTTATAGCAAAGAAAACTGAACTATTTCACTGGGCTTATACGCCCTGCCTACGATGTGTGTGCTGTGCCTTGGTTACGAAGCGCATTAATTTGATTTGCCGCTGACGCTTTTGATTGGTTAACATACCTTCAACAGTCTGCGCGTACTCATTGACGCAACACACGTACCTACGTAAACGCAAGTTCGTACGTACGTCACGTCCCAGAATGTAAACACGGAAATTGTTAGATATTATAACCTCTTTAATATTTAATTTCAGGGTAGATGGATCTACAACAATAATTCAATTTTAATTTTAAATACAATGATAGGTACAATTAATTGACAAATAGTGAGGCCTGCTCAGTGTGTGCCGCCCAGCTGAGACTCAGGAGTCTCAGGTGTGTGATCTTACATCAATAGGCCCTATATAGGAATAGGCCTATTATTA
>NW_022742319.1:802574-814586 GCF_011630105.1 Anneissia japonica | reverse complement strand
TTCCTGTAAACCGGAAGAAATATATCTGTGATTCGCACACCAAACCACGCGATCGCGAAGCTCGCACACGCAGGTCTCACTCTTCCGGCAACAAACAGATATGACCTACGTTGACCTAAATGTTGACCAATCATAATCAAGAAAAGTTGGAAAACCGCAGTACGTACCGTGTAAAAAGTCTACTTTCAAATAGTGCTGAACTTTTGGTTATAAAAAACACCTTTATGTACGTCCTATTTTAGTAAACTTTTGGTATGTTGTTTTACATATAATCAAGTTTATATTTAGATCATAAAACATTTTGTTGCAATTTTGTCCAGTCAAATCCGTATTTCCGGTGGACTAATACGTGTAGGCTATACTTAAATAAACGCCCTTTAATTTCATTTTAAATTTGGAACTGCAACACATAATTACCGTCAAAAGGTGATTGCGTCATCGTAAAGGATTTTTGATCCCAACCACGTTTACTGGAGTAGAACATTAATAAAATGTGTTTAGAATTATGTTGCTTCCATTATATTTATTTACAGTCATCATTTAGGCGAACGTTTCTGAGAGGAAAAAATAAACGTCCAGGGGCGTTTATTCGAGGGAGGCGTGTATTCCAAATGAGGTTCTAGAGAGGGCGTTTATTAGAGGGGCATTTATTCAAAGCGCGGCTTTTATTCGAATAAATACTGTATATCATGTACCTCGAAATACGGTGAGTATATAGAAGTTGATGTAGACAATAGAACCATAATTTGTAGTGTAAATAATAGACCTATGGCTTACATACTTTTAAAATCCAAATGAGCGACCGACATAAATACAACAGTGAAAAAAAAATCAACTTTACCTCGTGGGCGACATTAATATTGACATAAATACATATATTCGTAAAAGCTGTTCAAGATCATGTTGTTTTTATGCTTTTGGAATTATTCATACCGTTAATAGATAAACCTACATGTAGTTTAAAATCATATTTAAAGAGGATGGAAGGGTGACCATTCAAGCGTATCCTAGAAAATGGCTGATATTCAGTGACCCTTTTAATAAATGAAATAATTATTAGGAGACTTAGGAAGTGAAGATGTTTATAGTTTTGGAGAAAAAGCACTGTGCTGTCTCGGAACTTCAACCCAGGACCCCGGAGGGCAAGCATGTTATGCTTGCCCTTGCCCAAGCTACCGTACATCTCCACTACATGTATAACAGAAGAAAGTGAAACAATAATAGAAAATATCGAACTCGCGTTATAAAATTACAAGATAATTTCTTATCTGATCATTGCCCAATAATTTGTATTGATATGTCACAAAAATGCAGCAAAAATATAACCAACAAATATACGTAATAATACAAAATCACTCATCTCAGCAAAATGAATTGTGTGTGTTGGAAAACCAGTATTTTAAAACTTGGCTTTACATGAAACTCTATGAGTCAGATACCGTAGCAAATATAGATTTATAAAATGCACACAAAAGATCTCCACTAAAGCAAATTTATATGGTGGTTAATTAGAGAGTTAAAAATCGTCCTGAATACTATAGATTGACTATTTTATATTAATTATTTAATGCAATTATTATTACACTTTTAAGTAGTAATATAAAGCACCAAAAATTGGTGGAGTGACAAGGTTCCATATTCATGTCAACAAAAGAACAAACACATGTAGTACTATTATTATGTAGCCACATTCTACATCGACCTAAATATTCTTAACCTAGAAAATATACTGATTCAGAAAAAATAATCAGCCACATGCGTGAACTATCTATAAATATTGAGAACCTTTTTGTTGAGCCCCAGAGATTATGCTAGAAAGGTTAAAAGGCATGATCACAATGTGTTTTCATTGTAATAAAAAGATTTGTAGATATTATATCGACTGAAAAACAAACCGCTTCAAGAAAAAATTGACGTGTATGCAAAACAGATATACAATAATCTGCAATTGCTAAGTGACTGTTGTCAGTGCTTTGCACTTTATTTCAACAATACAGTATAGGCCTATTAGTAATGATGTCTGGAGAACATTTTAACATTATCAGCACCCGAAACTAAAACATCCTTAATGGACATTAAACCGCTAAACGTGGCTCCATGGATTTTATATATAAAACCAATATTTAAATAGGATTGATAATATTTTATATTTATAATGTAGAATAAATTACTATACTTTATCAGGAGAGTATATGACCTGGTTTATAATATTTAGATAATGCACATTCATTTTGTTTCCATTTTAAAAAAGACT
Source organism: Anneissia japonica (assembly GCF_011630105.1). NCBI lineage: Eukaryota > Metazoa > Echinodermata > Crinoidea > Comatulida > Comatulidae > Anneissia > Anneissia japonica. The sequence continues at coordinate 812,332 of NW_022742319.1, read as the reverse complement.
GGCCTTAATTGTTAATTAAATAAATTGATAATCATATACTAATTTGAGTAAAAACCAACATTTTGTGACGATTTACCGTCCAGACGCGTGCACAGATCTGGAACAAATATATTCTAGCACCATTAGGTGTCCTACCATTATTGGCATATGAAATAGTTTCTATTTATGTCTATTAAAATTTCGTAAAATAATAATTTCACACTAACACGGACTGTCACGCTACAACCTACACGTGTAAAAATTCATTATTTAAAATACGTTAGTACAGTGCAGTAGAAGTAGAAAGGTACCACTTAAAAAAGCGTATGTTCACTAAATATAACGAAATAATAAAATATTATAAAGTGACCCTATCAATCCCTAAAATAAGTTTACAAGTGACGAAAAAGTAATGTCTGCATCTATTACAACATTTTAGCACGTATGTCTATTGTTTAAGTCAGATTAAACGATACTCTTTATCACTATCTTATCTGCTTTTGTCAATATCACAGGTGTCAATATTTATAAACAAAATTATTAACTCACAGTTGTTCATTATTTAAAAGGTAATTTGTCTTACATTTCTAAATGTCTATCCAAATAATTATTTTAATTAAAGACGTATCAGTATTCAATGTAATTATGCTTTAGAGTATGGATACATGTAGTAGTTGGCCGACTATGGGCTCACATGCTGGTTATTTAAAAATTGATACTCATGGGGTGGATGCTTTTTAATTGTGTAAAAAAATTATATAGACGTTGGTAAATATCCAGCCGCTTATTTCTTGTTTCTTTTGGTTTTAGGGGGATTTTATTTGAAAATAATTTTCAGGCTAATCTAATATTAGTTTTGGTTTTCTAGTCCCTCAAAGGATCGGAAGGGCGGGTGACAAGACAGAGCACGGTTCTCTGCGTCATTGAAACTTATGCCATTTATACAGAGTGCTTTTGTCTTTCTGGACCCCATGCTACAAAATCTGGACACGCCCATGGTACTCACAGCCTCGCAAAAGGCCGCCGAATGCAAACCTTTTTGCAAGTTTACATAATTTAATATAGCATAAATAATGATGTTACACTTACACTTACTAGAATCAGGACAAAGAAAAAAGGAATTATTTTTCATTATATATAACTATAATTTGATTTTCTTTAAAATGAACGTACTCTTTATACTGCCTTTATTCAATTGTAATTTTTGAGTTACTAATGTTATGATTCTTCTAATAGATATGACTTATGGCTCTTGTTGTCTCAAAGCTATCGACCACGAAAGCGCCCATCAGCACAAGAAACTTCAGTGTTATAATCTACAGACATTTATGAATACAACTTTGGGTCTTTGCGCCATGAAATGTTTTGTAAACGAAGGATGCAAGTCTATTAACTTCGACTCAATGACTGGCAGATGCGAATTAAATTCTGCTACGTTTGAAAAAAAACGTCCATGGTTCTTGATGCCAAGTGAAAACTTTACTTACTACCCGAGACACAACAGGGTAAGGAAATTTGCACCAATATACATCGTCATAACCTCACCCGACATAAAACACACACGAATATGTGTACATACACCATATAAGGATAGTTAACCCTTTCCAGTCAATAATATTTTTTAATTGCTCATAATTATATGTATTTAAAGTTTTATAAAACTAAAAATAATGTGATGAAAATAACACATTTCAAAGTTTAATTTAATGCCAGTAACATTATTCAAATAATTATGTAGCTAATTAGTCTTGGGTCACTGAAGTCCCTTAAGGCTAGAGGGAGGGATGACGTGGCGGGACCTTTACGCCATTACAAATGGTGGAAATAGTTCAATATTGTAATAATTAAAATCTTGATTAGAACAATATTATATTTTGTATGATATTCAACAAAATAAATTTTGTTTGGAATGACCAAAAAAACACCTTACATGTTGCACATTTGCTATAAGATCTCGATTCTAAATTTTTAGTGAGCACATCTCACATCGTCCCCTAACGGCCACAATTTCTGGAATGTGATTTTTTGCCATACTTCCCCGTGAGTGTGCAATTGGCCTTGCCAATGTAATGAGGCCCATTGTAACTCTTTCTTTGAAGTCAAAGGGCGAAAGATCACCCTTTCACAACACATGCATTTATAGCAGGTTGCCCATTTTATGGGGAATCTATGTCGATTCCCCATAACAATCTTTGCCACCATTTTATTGACTTTCTATCGACCCTGTACAAAACCCCCAACATATCCGCTTTGTCCACTGCACCTATATACTAATTATAGTCTGCTGCTATTCCTGGACATCTATTTTAGAGTCATCTTTTAGCTTCCTTTGAACACTTGTTGTTTCGGAACCATGGTAATTTGAAATAAATAATACGGATTTTTGTCTAACCATTTAAAGACACTAATGCCACCCTGCCTTTTTGTGTAATCATGTTCCCCGCTATTTTTCAAGTCATCGGAAAGAACTGGAAGGTACTTGCTGTTTGACCTGATGGTTACACATGTAAGATAACCATCGTCTTTTATATTTGCCAATAATGGCACTATAAATAATTGTCAAAGTAGACAATATAAGTTTTGCCCGCAAGAGGTCTTGTTAAGTCATGGATAATCTTTTCTCCCAGACCATAACCTTTAGGGAAATCAGTTTCCTGTACCACATCACTACCTTTTCCTTGGCACACAATAAATTGCCCAATGTATCCCGAATTATCTGCCCAACACCCTAATTTGTACCCCCTTTTGATGAGCTTCATTGGATTATATTGTTTGAGTGTTTGAGAGATGATCGTCCCTTAAACAGGATTGTACTCTCATCAATGCTTTGCCTTCTATCTGATTGATATAAAAGAGCAAAATCCTTATTTAGAGCACTGACCAATGGCCGTAATTTATAGATTTTGTCAGTATTACCATTAGGCGCATTCATGTTATCATTGACATGTAGAATTGAGAGAATATCTCAAATCGGTTGCGAGACAAGCAGCTTGACACAAAGTTTACATTCAAGTCAGCATCACAGCACTAGTAATCTCTCCATGACGAAAGGTGATGATAGCCCATATATTATTATATATGTTGAAACTTGCGGTACACCACGCAAGTAGTTCTGAAAAGAACTGTTGTAGTTGAGAAAGTCTCGACGTTTCGATTGAGTTGCTTAGATCGTCTTCAGAAGAATAATATCTGCAGAAACTCCAAACAGAAAAAAAAAAAAAAACATCAGTAGGTGAAATACAGTCTGCAAACTCCTTTATTGCAGACACCTGCAAACTCCTTTATTGAAGACACCTGCATCCTCTGAAAAAAATTGGATCTCTTGTCTCATATCACTTTCTTTTTTTTTCAGTTGTCGTTTTCTAATTATCCCAGCATTTTTTTCAAGAACACTCAAGGGCTGATCATCAATGTCACTAGAATCACCGTCACTAGCATCAAAATCACTAGCATCAACATCACTAGCATCTGAAAGGCTCCTTCCTAATCTGCTAAGTGGAATCATCATCACCATCATCATTGCTTTCAGTTAGATGAAAGCATAGATGGGGGCTCTGTTCCAGCAAAATATTCTTCATCTTCCATATCGAAATGAACTGGTGTGGTATCGTGTATTGGTTCATTTTGTAACTCCGGAATTCCTGATAAAATGGTATTAAAAATGCTTTCTGCTTATACATTCTGCGAACAATCAATAAAAATGAAATTCAATACATAACACTGTCTATTATACATTTAGTAATATTCCAGACACCTACCATATGTCTACACAATGAAGAGAGAATAACCGCCCCTCCTAACGTGAAAATTTCCTAAAGCGCCCCGTTTGAATAAGCGCCCCTTCAGAAAGTGCAAAAAATATTTTAAGCGCCCGGGCGCTTATTCGCGCGAGTACGGTTATTACTTTGTGTCATAAAAACATTCTCTAAATGCTCAATAAGTAGTAAAATAATTGAATACATACATTTAAGTCGAAAAGTTCAAATGTCAAGACAATTTGTTTAAATTTTTGTTTATTGCTTTCAGACTTTCACAGAAAAGCTTGAGGCTCTAAACATGTGCACACAGTACTAGAGAGGGCAGCAAACCCCTGAATTCCTTTTAATGGGACTTGTGAGTCCCAGTAGAGTAGTAGTTTGATAAAGATATAACATTACGTAAATTAGGGCAGGTCTAATTAGGTTGGGACTTCCGAGTCCCGTCGGCTTAAAAATCTTGTTTCTTGCTTTTAAAGATGTTAATAGGACCTATTATGGCACCTTACTGAACCGTTTGGTCAACTTAAACCGTTACCGTACCCCTCATCTCTGAAACAGTGTCTAACACATTATTAGACATGTGGTGTCGATAAACCATTTCAAATAGACACTAAAAACTTTTCATTTAACGTCATATCCTGGAATGCATCTGTTTCTAGGGTGCCCTATTTTGGCCTCTATCTCTAAGTACCCAGTCGCCTGTGGCAAGCCAAATGTGTTACCTGTTACGTTCCTCGAGTCATTTAGGAGGTGTCCGTTAGAATAGAAGCGAATGGTGATCCCTTAGAGAATTTGCATTCTGTTGTGTCAGACTCACGACTTTCATTTAATCCGTCTATTTGACCTAACAAGACTATTTTGTCAAGAGACAACCGTGGTTGTGGTTTGTCGTTTTTATCATCATCTTAATATCATCATATTAATCAAATTACTACCTAATTACACTGCTATGTACCACCATCCCACCACTACCACCACCACTCAAATGCAGTACCTTAGTACCATAATTACCACGACCACAACCATCAAAGCATTATATCTATCAATTCAACTTCGGTTGTCTTGACGAAATAGTCTTGTTAGGTCTAATATGACATAAACCTTATGCAATAGTTTAATATTGCAGAGTATAGTGTGGAGATTATCCGAAAAGTATATTACAATAACTGAGTTACAAAGTCAACCAAGGAAAGCCGTGATGCAAGCGTTGTTGTGATAATGTTGAGTTTATTACACTTCATACAGTATCAAATTCTTTTCCAAGCACCACTGTACTAGTATAGTATAGGCCTATCAATAAACAATATATTTTTCCCAATATTGTAGAGTAAAGTGGACGATTGTGGAGACTATCATAAAGAACATATTACGACATTGAGTCACAGAGTCAACCAGATAATGCCACTACAAAATCAAAATTGTGACAACTACAACGGCACGAAAATTCGCGAAAAGAAGTGTGTTTTTCTGAACACCAATAAACTGTCGTGGGTTGAGGCTCAAAGCTGGTGTCATTTGTTTGGTGGTGGAAAATTGGCAAGAACTAGTGGACACCATTACTTGGTAAATTATCATTGTAAATTCCCATTGTGTTGCGTCCATGTTCTTCGAAAAGTGATCATATTCGTGATATAATTGATTTTCTGAAGTGTCGTCATCCAGAACTGTAGGCCTACTTAGAGACTGTAACAAGATTACCCCCAATATGTCGAAAAAAATCACTTGATCGAGTGAGGGTGGTACATTGCTCTAAATCTAATTTAATTAATTTTAAGCCCCGCTTCCCGGCAAAATTTCAATTCTTAGAAAAATCGGATTTTTATATGTTAAAAAATTTATAGGCCTAAATATAATACGGAATTGCTAGTTTAACTGAATTTAGGCATTCTTAGCATGAAAAAAATGTCAAATAAGACTGAAATTTGATTTGTTGTGTTTCATACAAAAAATTTACGCTGACCGAGATTTCGACAATTAAACAAACATATCTGAGGCCTACTCGATTGAGAGCGGGTGTGCGAGATGCGAAGTACAAAACTAAATCTCGGCGCACATTATTTATCTCTCACGATCGTGTCGGCGATGTAAACAGTTCAGTAAAGATTAATTAATGCTTATATTATTATTATTATTATTATTATTATTATTATTATTATTATTATTATTATTATTATTATTATTATTATTATTATTATTATTATTAACTGCGGAATGAATTAAAATATCTTATCATGAGAGCTCATGGCAATGGCGAGATAAAAAATAAGAAGATAAATGCGGCGGGTTCGCGAAACATTAACCTGCCTACCTCCGACGTCGAGTGTTTAAAGTACGCAAAAGCGAAAGCATTCCAGCGGATGCGATCTAAAACCTCTGAATTTGCCTAGTAACGAAGAATTTGTGGAGAAAATAGTAACCTCCTATGAGAAATAGTCTCTATTTATCATTTTATTATTTTTTTAAATAAAGTTGAGTAAAATTAAAATTCATGTCAATATTTTTCAACGGTTTATAATAATTAAAGTAATGAATAAGGGCCTATGCAGTTAGTATCAGCAGTACTACCTACTAATTAGGTATTACTTTCTTGATCTTTTTGTTTTCAAGTTTATGTTAACCGCATAGAGGTCTCATGCGCTATATAAGTCAACCATTATTATTAGTGTCCATATTTCCACTCCATATGCAATGACTGGGGGCATGCACTGGTGGTGATGGTGTGGTGGTGATAATAGTGGTGATGATGATAATGATGGTGATGATGATGATAATAATAATAATAATAATAATAATAATAATAATAATAATAATAAATGATGATGATGATGATGATGATGATGATAATAATAATAATAATAATAATAAATAATGATGATGATGATAATGATGGTGATGATGATGATAATAATAATAATAATAATAATAATAATAATAATAATAATAATAATAATAATATATAATGATGATGATGATGATGATGATGATGATGATGATGATGGTGATGATGATGGTGATGATAACAATATTTGAAGCGCATATTCACTGATTCGTTTCCCAGTATCATGCAATTTATACAATCCTAAATTTTCACAATTTTTTTTCAGAAAAAAGCGTTGAAAGGTCTCTGGAGTTTTATTGGTAATGCTAGTGATGCATGGTTCGATTTCAGCAACATAAGGGATAGAAATATATACTCCGATATGGATTTTAAATTTTCAAGCCTCACTTGGGGCGAAACAAACGAGAATAACAATACGGAAGAAAATTACCTATTGTGTGGAGGTAAGGTTCTAAACCACAATTTACATTGAAAATGTTTCAGATAGCCGCTCACACATGTAAGCTGGGTTCACGTCGAACTTTTATCTAGATATACATCCACTTAACTAGTTAAAAGTTCGACGTGAACCACTCAATTATAGCTAGTTAAAGGAATTAAGTCACTTAAGTTAAGTGAATTAACTTTACTGAATAACGGTAAATTAACTTGCTTAACGGTAAAGTCGGCTCGGATTAAAAGGACACGATTACGTAATGTAGGCATCTAAGCCAGCTTTGTTGTATTGTACCACCATTATCATCTTCTGGCTGGCAACAACGTACTTCAACAATGCTAACAACAGCATCATTAGTCTGGTTTTCAGAAATTATTGTAATATTTTGGGTAAACACCCAGCAAACGTCCGTTTTACGAATAGTCGATATTACCAATGACCTTTGGCCTTTGCATCATCGACCAAGTAATAACGTTAAAAAGTCCGGTTGCGTACGTTTTTCAAAGTGATAATGTATATTTTTCTTAATAATAAAATCAGATTTGTTGTATTTATTTATTGACAATTCAATCTTTTCTATTTCTGCTATAATAGTCGCTATTAATTCAATTTCAACGAACTACCACCAACGCCAGTCGTTAAAATGAGCGCACATGTTTACGATGACGAAATAAAAAAGTGTGTGGAAATCAGCAACTTATTTGACACCGCGAAGCTAGATTTTCGCGAAGTGCATGTAAACAACACAATTGAGCGATCTAAAAACTACAAAACAGCACAGAAAGGTCCATAAAGTATACATACGTTTTAATGAAAATTAAAACAATATTTTGTTAAATGGAAGAATGCTAGCTAGCGATTTAAATAATTCGTTTTTTATCGAAGGTAAATGTAGCTAGGGCCAGGGCCTAGAGAAGCTACCACTTAGATTGCGATAGAACACGCTACTGCACTGGTCGTTGGTTCATACTGGTCGGCTAGGTTAGGTAGTGGAAACTCACACCTCTCTACAGTAGTTTACAATTTTTTTTGAACGAATACCACTTGGTACTAGAGGTTCGTAAAATACAGTAGATGTTTTATTAAACAAGCCTTTCGACCGTGTGACGTCGACGCTCTTATACACATCTAGATGTGTATAAGAGACAGTGGCTGGCTGTTTATCTGGCTCTAACTTGGCATCGAACGCAATTAGGGGATTATCGTATCATGTTTCAAGACGGGTATATCTAGATAAAGTTCGACGTGAACCAAGCTTAAGTGTTCATTCCCTAATTGCAAATCCCCACTCTGTGAAATATGCTCAAGCAATCAATCAATCTATTCAATACGACTTTGTTTCCAGTTCTATCATCAATATAAATTTTAAAACATGAGTAACTCAAATATAACAATTATAATAAATAAATGTATTAATTTATAAGGAATTGGAAAAAGGCATACAAAGCAAGTATAAACTTTTATCATGCAGCCCTAATAATGATAATATTAATAATAATAATAATGTATATATATTATACTGTATACAATTAACAAAAGTGTAGTTTTAGTAACTATATATAGGCCTATATAAGAAATATCACAAACGTTTTATTTACCTTTAAAGGTTACTGAACCTACACATTTGCTTCACGTATGTTAATGTTATTATACATAGGCCTATATATCTTTTTAACATAATATTCAGTTCACCGGTCCCAGACTTGGGAAAATTTACCCAATTTCATTAAAATCAGCTACCAAAGAAAAGGTTTTCTTTTAGACTGATAAACACTTTCTGTCAATTTACGTTTAAATAATAGGCCTATATGTGGATTAGATGTAGAAATCAGTTTTATATTCAGTCAGTCTGTCATTCATTCCATATATCAATCAACCCATAAATTAATAAATATATCAACAAACGAACCAGTTAATCAATCAATTAATCAATCAATTAATTGAAGTTAATAAATTAAATAAATCAATATACCAATCAGTCAGGTAATTAATCAATCAACTAACAAACCAACCAACTAATCTATCGATCAATCAATCAATCAATTATTTAATTTAATGAATGAATGAATCAAGCAATATGTATAATCAACTTATATTTATTATAAATTTATATTTATAATATATTTTTTAACTTCTTTAAATACATTTATTTACTTATTTATTTACTTTGTTAGTTTTCATTTGTATTCCGTTTTAATTATTCGTTTTTTTTTGTTTTTTTTTTGGTAATTCTTTAAATGTTTAAATTACCATCGGCCTCATATTCCTTTGCCAAGTGTTATATGTATGTCTCTAATGATTAGCTCCGACTGGATGGACGACTTCACAAAATATTATTGAATAAATGAATAACTAAATCAACAATAAGTCAAATAATAAATCAATCAGTCATTCAGTCAGTTTTTTCAACACAAATAGCGGCTCATCTTGAAGATGAAAAGAGTGTGGTATCAATGCAAGATTGTAATAAAAGAAAGCCGTTTCTTTGTGAATTCTACGAAAAAAATAGTAAGTATACATCTGTTTTATTTATTTGATTTAATAAATGTACATCATGCATCATGTATTATTATTATTATTATTATTATTATTATTATTATTATTATTATTATTATTGTTCTGGCCTCGCAAGCGCGTGCGCTGCGCCTGATATCCAGACAGCTAACCTCCAAGAAGACGAGTTTTGTACTGTAAAACTTTATTCTTGATCGTGACGTTATCTTTAGTGGTAAACTGTAATAAGTCT
>NW_022742319.1:790154-802476 GCF_011630105.1 Anneissia japonica | reverse complement strand
TAGCTATGAATACAGCACTGAACATAGTACAGTACTTTCAACCGACGGAGGCTGGTTGATTATACTAGAACATATATGTAACTTAAAAAATAATGTCTATGAACTTACAAGGAATGCTTCCTCATGAATAGCAGATTAACAGAGTGTTGTAAAGTCGAAAATTAAGCCAGATAAACTGGTTAAATGAATGATTAACTTATGTGCAAATTCAGCATGTTCGCTATGGGAAACAATGATTGAAAAAGATCGCTGAAAGCGCCACCAACTTGGCAGGTAGCCATGTAGTGAACAACAGTCATCACACTCCCCGTCTGGCATCCGGAGGATACCACTATCGAAAATGAAACAAATTAAAAACATAAAGGTATATAAAACAAACTTAACTAAACGTATCATATTAAACTAAGGCGTCAACAGGTATGAAGTCATGCGAGTTGGTTTTCTTCAGTCTTCATTAGCAACACCAACTCCTGTATTGGACGGATGAAACGTTTGGTAGTGCCTTCTTCGCATGTCTGCACCTCCACTTTCCTAATTCGTTGATCGTTGCTGGAATAGGTATTCAGGATTCTACCCATTGGCCATTCATTTCTATGTTGTTCCTTCTTCTTAATAAGAACGATATCTCCAACTTTTAAACAAGGGACATCCTGGTACCATTTTCTTCTGCTTTGCAGTGTAGGAAGATACTCTTTCTTCCATCGTACCCAGAATATATTTGCAAGGTACTGCACCCGCCGCCATTGCTGCCCAAACAGATTCTCTTTTGCATAGGTTTTGCGTGTAATACTGAGAGCGCTGGGCTTCTGTGTAAGGAGCATGTTAGGTGTTAAGAGTTCAGGTGCTTCTGGATCACTGGAAACAGGTACAAGTGGGCGACAGTTCACAATGGCAGACACTTCAGCCATGAATGTTGATAAAACTTCGTGTGACAGTTGGTTTGGTCCAAGATCCACAAACATAGAATCTAGGACTCGTCTGGTGACCCCGATCATGCGTTCCCATGATCCACCCATGTGGGATGAGTGAGGCGGGTTGAATATCCACTCGCACCCATTTTCGAGGAGATATTTTCTTACAATCTGCTTGTTAGCATGTTTTTGCAGATCATCGCCAAGTTCATTACATGCACCAATAAAATTGGTGCCGCAGTCTGAACGTAGTTGTGAAGCTGGTCCTCTGATGGAGAAAAAACGTCGCAGGGCATTGATGAAGCTAGATGTGTCCATCGACTCGATAACTTCAATATGGATAGCTCGACAGGTCATGCATGTAAATAGTACAGCCCATCGTTTCCCTCTAGCCTGTCCACCTCGGGTTCGTCGAGTGCGTACCGTCCAAGGTCCAAACACATCAAGTCCCACGTAGGTAAATGGGGGAGCAGGAGTCAAACGTTCAACTGGTACATCTGACATTTTTTGTTGATGTTCCTTGCCTCTTAGCTTCTTGCATGTGATGCATCTATGTAGCACACTAGCTATTTTCTGTTTTCCACCAATAATCCAATAACCAGCAGCTCGGACTGCCCCGTGCGTGAAGTGGCGGCCTTGGTGATGGACTAGTTCATGATGATGTCGGATCAACAGGGTTGTTACGTGGTTAGAGCGGGAAAGGATTAGAGGATGCTTCTCTTCCTGATTAAGATTAGCACTGCCTAGCCTCCCTCCTACTCTCAGGAGTCCATCTTGATCGATGTAGGGACTCAAATTCAACAGTGGACTTTTCTTTGAAAGATCTTTTTTGTTCATTATGTTGTTGATTTCTACACCAAAGTCGTCCCTTTGCACATTCTGGAGTATAACTGTTTTAGCGAGAAATTCATTTTCATCTGTGTGAGTGCACGAGTAGTGCCAACCTTTACACCGTGATGCGATGCTATCCTGGCGTTTAAAGGACTGTACTATGTGGCTAAGTGTGGCGATGGCATTTACTAAGCGAGTCCAGCTCGAAAACTTGGTGAAACGTTGAGATCCGAGTGAATTGGGTGCCTTGATTTCTGTATGATAAATAGATGCATCTGGTCTTACCTCAGGATCATTACTTAAAATGAGAAAGTCTCTTTCACTCATAGGACAATTTACGTTTTCGGCTACTGATTTCCAAAGAAAGCTTGGACCGGTCAGCCATGTTGAAGTAATCAATTCAGAAGGTGAGAGCCCTCTAGATGGATGATCTGCTGGGTTTTGGTTCGTTGAGATGTAACGCCACTGCTCCGGTTTGGTTGATTTCAGGATGCGTTCTACACGGTTGCTGACGTACACGTAAAAACGTCGAGTTTGGTTAGTGATATAACCTAACACCACACGGCTGTCAGTGTAGAAGAATGATGCGTCAATTTTAAACTCTAATTCTGTATTGACGAGGTCGGCAACCTCAACTGCGAGTAGGGCTCCACAAAGTTCTAAACGAGGTATAGTGGTGGCTTGCTTCGGTGTTAGTTTACCCTTGCCTAGGACAAGGCTAACATGATTTTCGCCCTTGTCATCGGTCACTCTGAGGTAAGTGGCTGCACCAATCGCCTTGTTAGATGCATCGGAGAATGTATGTAATTCTCGTCGGCTAGCTTTCTTCGATGAGAACGGAGTGTAAGATCGCGGGACCTTCAGCTCTGACAGTGTACTCAGCGAGTTGCGCCATGTACGCCATGAGGAATTGAGATGCTCAGGCAGTGGATCGTCCCAATCAAGATTTTCCTCAGAAGTCATTTGTCTCAGGATTATCTTGCCTTGAATAACCACGGGAGCGACGAACCCTATTGGGTCGTACAGGCTGTTGATTTCGGATAATACTCCTCGTTTAGTGAATGGTTTCCTGTCCTCTGCGATTCTGAACGTGAAGACGTCAGCTTTTAAGTCCCAATAGACTCCAAGAGAACGTTGTATTGGTGGGGTGTCAATGTTTAAATCTAGGTCTTTAAGGTCACCAGCATGGTCATTGGTAGGAAATGCTTGCATAACTTTTGGGCTGTTAGATGCAATTTTGTGCAACCTTAAGTTGGCCTTTGATAACATCGTCTGTGTACGTTGAAGTAAGTCGATTGCTTCGCTGTCTGTCGGTAATGACTTAAGTCCGTCGTCTACATAGAAATTCTTGTCTACAAAGCTTTTGGCATCCGCACCAAACTCGATCTCGCCAACTTCAGCTGTCCGCCGTAAACCGAAGGTTGCCACTGCCGGTGAAGGACTGTTACCAAAGATGTGTACTCTCATTCGATATTCTATCACATCACCATCTGGGTTGTTGTCCCGAAACCACAAAAACCGAAGGAAATCCCGGTGGTCTTCGCGGACGAGGAATGAGTGGAACATTTGTTCGACATCGGCCATAAATGCTATTGAGTCTTGCCGGAAGCGTAAGAGTACGCCTAAGAGTGTATTTGTCAGGTCAGGGCCACTTAGCAAGGTCTTGTTCAAGGATATTCCTTTGAATTCTGCGCTTGAATCGAATACGACTCTTATCTTTCCTGGCTTTCGTGGGTGATACACCCCAAAGTGTGGCAGATACCATCGTTGAGCGGAGGGTTCTATAGGTGGAGCAACTTCAGCATGCTGGTTAGAGAGGACTTTCTCCATAAATGAAAGGTAATGCTCTTTCACTATAGGTTTTCGATCCAGTGAACGTATTAGTGACTTTAACCGGTTCTCAGCCTGCACCTTGTTGTTGGGTAAGTTTGTCGTCGGATAACGGAAGGGTAAGGGGGCAACCCAGTTACCAACCTCGTTTTGACAAACCGTCTTATCCATTATTTTTATAAATGCTTTGTCTTCCATCGACATTCCGACTTTGTTGTCATTTCTGGAGCATTCAAACAGGCGAGCCCCTAAACTATCATCTGCGATAGGTACAACATTCCCTTGATGTTTGATACGTCCAACAGGACTTTCCTTGATCATGATGCAGTTATCACATGGCTCGAAATATGTTGGTCGCCCATTTTCCAATATAGTTGTGCGATATGTTTCGACCTCCATACTCCTATGTGCTGTACCCAAGCAGACGTCTCCAACCACCACCCATCCAAGATCAAGACGCTGGGCCCAGGGTGCGTTGTTGGGACCATTCCGCACTTCCCGTATCTTGTGTACTTGAGGTAGGTCTCTTCCAAGTAGGATTAATATGTCGGCATCAGGATCTAATGGTGGTATTTGGTCGGCCAGAGACTGGAGATGAGGATGATACTTAATCGCATCAGGAGTTGGTATCTCTGCTCTGCAATCTGGGATAGCATTACATTCGATGATAGTTGGAGCTGGTAGAGTGATTCGACCATTCAATGATTCGATAACAATGCCGGTAGCTCGACGACCTGCTATACTTTTAGTGCCAGCACATGTTCGCAGAGTGTATGGTTCGTTGCTGCCTTCAAGTCCTAACTTTTCGAACAACTCCGTCCTTGCAAGTGAACGGTTACTCTGGTCGTCCAGGACCGCATAAGCTTTGATTGAATGCTCCGGTCTGTTGCTTACATATAGACGCACTAAACAGATCTTCGAACATGACTTTCCGTACACCTGTTCGCCACATACTTCAGTGCAGTTTGCTGTTACGGCTTCAGTTTTGGTTACGCGCCTCTCCCCGCCGTGCGCTGGGTCACGGTCTGGCGTCTTTGTTGGTCCAATATGTAGTGCTGCAAGATGACGGTCGCTTTCACATTCGATGCACCGTACGTCAGTCTTACAGTTTTTTGATATGTGTGTAGTGGACGCTAAGCACTTATGGCAAATCTTTAGATCCCGTAATATTGATCTTCTTTCGTCAATAGACTTCTCCCGAAATGCTCTGCACTCTCGCAACGGATGAGATTTATGGTGGATGGGGCAGGTTACATTGGGATCATCATTTTTGGAGCCTTTTGGTGTTCTTTCAGTGTATTGGCTAGATACGTCAGTCTTGTGGCTGCCGACATCGGTTCGATATGGTTGCCTTGGGACAGATTTCTTGGGTTTGAATTGCTGGTGATTGGTTTCTAAGTTCTCTGAGAGGTTCAACTTGAAACTAGGATCATTTCTTTCTTCCGCCAGATTACGGATAAACTTTGAGAAGAAAGTGAATGGAGGAAATGGAACTTTGTTATCCTTCTTGTATTTGTATGCTCGGGATCTCCACTTATCCTGTAAGTTACGTGGTAGTTTAGCTACAAGTGGGTTGACGCCCATAAATGTGTCCAAGTAATTTAAGCCAGGTAATCCTCCATCATTTTTTGCCTGTTCAACCATCTGAAGAGCATCTCCAAAATCTCTCAATCTCTCAAAGTCATTAACACTTACATTTCGGAATTCAGTCAGCTTCCTGATGAGGGCAGTTGTCACCACTTCAGCAGTACCATACTTCTCTTCTAGTCTTGCCCAAGCTGTGGATAGACCTAGAGTTGGATTAGAAATGTGTACTGCACGGATACGCTTAACTAGTTCTCCTGACTTCTCTCCAGTGTGCTTCAGAAGTAGGTCTAATTGTTCAGATTGAGTAAGAGGAATGCCACTTATTGCGTTACTAAATGACAATTTCCATGATCTAAAGTGTTCAGGTTTGTCGTCGAAGCTAATTATACTTGTCGTTATTAAGTCACGACGTGCAAAATGATGCAGCCATCCTTGTAAACTAGTTTGGTTAACAGGATTGTCTGGTCTGGTCTGGGTTGTGGTGAATGTAGGCATTTGGATTACACCAACAGGTGATTGCGTCTGTTGACTCTGCATATGTCGTGTTACATCTACGGGTGATTTCGTATGTTGACTCTGCATATGTCGTGATACATCTACGGGTGATTCCGCATGTAGACTCTGCATATGTCGTGTTGTGGCGGTGATCACGTTGTTTTGCTCAGGAACGTTTGGCGTAACCATGTCGTCTGGCAATTTTCCGTTGGCTGATGTGTGTGGTTGGTTGTCATTCTGTGCACCGTCGACAGTGGTGTCGGGAATCTGACTTTCTGCGTATTCATATGATTGGTCTTCAGTAGGTTGCTTGTTGAGATAGTTTTCTACTAGCCTTTGTGGATTCACAACTGGTAAATTAGTTAGAATTTGACTGCCAAAAATGCTCTCGTGCTGTTCTAGCTCGAGCTCCCATACAGCTGCACGGGCTTCTGCCACGGCAACATCTTCTTCATGCTTTAAGGTCTCCATCTCTGCCTCAACTCTGGCTGCTTCAATCTTGGTCACAGCCCTTTTTTTAGCGACGTTAGCACGTGCAATTGCCATAGCCGCATCTGCTCTAGCCTGAGCAGCGGTTAACTTTAACGATGAAATTGAGGATAGAGCAGATCGATTAGAGCCTGATCTTCTGGAACCTGATCGCCGGGAAGTTGTGCGGCCTCCAATGTGTGACATCTTCACGTCTGTTATCTGCGTTTGATAAGGACGGTCCTTTTTACTGTTCTGGCCTCGCAAGCGCGTGCGCTGCGCCTGATATCCAGACAGCTAACCTCCAAGAAGACGAGTTTTGTACTGTAAAACTTTATTCTTGATCGTGACGTTATCTTTAGTGGTAAACTGTAATAAGATAAACATATAGGTATACATAATCCTATACACCATAATAACTAAATAAAACATATATTGGTAATTTAAGCAAGCATAAACTTATTAGGCATAGACACTTCCAAAACTACAGACAGTGTCGGCAATAATAATGTACTCAATAAATAGCGCCCTCAGTAGGGTAAGTTCGCCAGCTAGCTAGGTAAACCCAGCATGGGATACCACTAGTACACATGTAACAAGCCAAGTGGCTAGCCTTTTATAGTACACGGCTTACAGTGACAAAATCACAACATTGCATAATACATTGCATTAAACTATATAGAAATAATAACAATCGGACGTACGTTAATCGTAGCCGAAACTAAGACCTGTCAAAACGAGACAGGCTGGTCGTAGCACAGGCCTAAACGACGCTGCACTAACACAACCGCTACAGTAGCTATGAATACAGCACTGAACATAGTACAGTACTTTCAGCCGACGGAGGCTGGTTGATTATACTAGAATATATATGTAACTTAAAAAATAATGTCTATGAACTTACAAGGAATGCTTCCTCATGAATAGCAGATTAACAGAGTGTTGTAAAGTCGAAAATTAAGCCAGATAAACTGGTTAAATGAATGATTAACTTATGTGCAAATTCAGCATGTTCGCTATGGGAAACAATGATTGAAAAAGATCGCTGAAAGCGCCACCAACTTGGCAGGTAGCCATGTAGTGAACAACAGTCATCACAATTATTATTACTGGTGAAAAGTCTGCCTTATATTAAATATATAAAACTTTCCAGTTCAATATATAATTATTACTTTACTGTATTTTATTTAACAATTGTCCATGCGCTTTCTTACCACCAGGAGAAAATTGCAGAAAAACATAGTTATAAATCCGCTAAAAAAGAGAGAAATACTGCAGTGTCTAGTTTATTTTTATAATTTATTTTTAAGTATATTCTTATTCTAAAATAGAAAGAAATAGCCTGTGCTTTTACAATTAAAAAACAACACATTTATAATAATAATGGTTATTTATATAGCATAATCACAAGCCATTATATGTGTATAACGAGGTTTATGGAATTTATTTGGTATTTATCTCTTTATGCGGACAATTTATTACAAGCATATATATTTTCTCATGAGAAATAACCGTCAATGATAAACTTTGGATAAAGCTCCTCTCGTCAGCGGTAAACTGGATATAGCGCTCAGTATTAACGATCTGAGCTAACTAATCTTCCTGATTGTTTATACCGTGACGGCTATTGTTCAGATTATAGGGTCTTCGCCTAATTTGCGTGGCCTTCAATTGGTCAGCTGGACATTTCGTCACCCAGAGCTATATATGATCATGGAGGAAAAAATGTATTTTTTTCCTCCATGATATGATCATACATTTGGCTTAATATCTTAAAACAACAAATTGTGAGAGGTCCATGCCCATTTCTTATAGCGGTAGCAGCATTAACATATTCAACATGTTAATATATATAGTTTATCATCGCTATTTTCATCATTGTCAATATATGTTCATTATTATTTCAACACTCAAAGGCAAGGTAATTAAATGAAATTTAAAAAAATCTGTTCAATTTGTAACACTACACTTAATTCATGATGTTCTGCCTTCACAAATAACATACACACATACGCTCAAACTCAGAACAGTACATACTCAGAAAACATATAGATACATACATAATATGTACGTCTGAATACTGTACATACAAATAGAGATAGAACGCTAATCAGGAAGCTACTTCACGTGTGCCTTTCATGATGACTTTTTAATGTATATTTCTAGTTAAGTAGTTTTCTTTTAAGTTATTTGTTATGATTGACGCACCTCCGTCAGTGCCGCTGATGTAAATGGTGTCTGTATAGAGTCGATAAATGATTTGATTTGATTTGACTAACCTCAACGAATTGTCGTTATTTACAATCTTCAAAACAATCAATCCATTCATCCATTCAGTAGGCCTACACTAGTTTGGCAAAAATATATATGCATACTACAAGGCCTTAGATTTCAACTTTCTGATTCCAAACAAGCATAGTTCGCTATCCTGTAATGTTTAATTTAGTATACGTTTTGATCCATGATAAGACTTCTCTTCAAAATATTGAAATAATAGAACACGAGTAAAATATATGATCAATTGTTGCGTCATACTTATTACAAAATGTACACAAATTAGTTGCAACATTTCTATGTTAAATAAGAAAGGGTTTATTTACCACCAAATTTCTGTGTATGATTCGATGCAACCATCTTAATTTAGTATCTGTAGCAGAGGCAAATACCAAATATGAGAATGTGTTTCAAGTGGAATCAACGATTATTTCACCTAAGTCCTAATAAGTAAAATTAGCACAAAAAACATTGTATATTCTTCTTGATCCCCGTTTATCCTTTAAAAACACTACTAAAGTTAGGCGGCCACCATGGCTCTCCATCTAACACAATTTTCTGCTGCTCTCCTCGCCTCCATGTAAGATAATGTTAGGCACCATCTCTTGACTTAATCACTCCATTTGATTTTCTGTCTCCCTCTTGTTACCGAGCCATCATATATTAATTATAGAATTCTAAAACTCACAAATAAAATATTTTCATTGTTCCTTTCATTGCTGTAGAAGCTGAAGTGGTGGATCCCTTTTGTCGGATGGAACCTCAATCGGGTAATATTGTTAGTGGTAGTGGTTAGTAGTAGTTTAGTGGTAACGATGGATGTAGTTATTGTAAATAAACAATGTAAGCCACAATGAATAGAGCCTTTAATGAAGCGGAACGTTCACAAGAACAGTGTTCAGATACTAATCTGATAGGACTAGGATAATAAAATTAAACCATAAAGAATTAGCCATCAAAATAATTAAGGAAGAATTACGCGAGAAATGATAAATCAATCAATATATAATAAAATATGTATAAATAGAGGCCTATGATAAATTACAGGAATGAAAAACGGGAACTGTACTAAAGAGTTATGAAACATTTAGTGGAATGTAAAGCCTGAAGCAAAACCTAGGTCATGTTAGCTCCTATTTTATGAGTCCTAAGTTTCAAAATCCATTTTATTTCTGCACATCTCCTTTCATTATGTGATCTATGTGATCATCAATAATGATACATCTCATATTATTAATGGTGTGCCTAGCTCCGTTAAATTGTTAACAGTATATACTGTCTGCTGTAATATATACCTTTAGAAGGTGAAGGTAGCAGGTGCTACCGAAAATTTCGTACAAATGAAATTCAATGTCTCAATCAAGTCAAAGTGTCTTGCAGTACTTCCATGTCTGTCAACCATTCTATAGCCGAGGTATACTTGGAATAGCTATGAAACATTTAGTGGAATGTAAAGCCTGAAGCAAAACCTAGGTCATGTTAGCTCCTATTTTATGAGTCCTAAGTTTCAAAATCCATTTTATTTCTGCACATCTCCTTTCATTATGTGATCTATGTGATCATCAATAATGATACATCTCATATTATTAATGGTGTGCCTAGCTCCGTTAAATTGTTAACAGTATATACTGTCTGCTGTAATATATATCTTTAGAAGGTGAAGGTAGCAGGTGCTACCGAAAATTTCGTACAAATGAAATTCAATGTCTCAATCAAGTCAAAGTGTCTTTGAATATAACAATACACACATAATTTTAAATCAAGGCAAGACTAGGTATCTATAATTATTATAAATTTATATTTATTTACAAAGGGGTATCATTTTTATACAAACACCAAGACACGTTTTATATTGTTCTGGAAAGTGATGCTGAGATGTACGCCCGAGATGCCTTCTTCTTGTGCCTAAAGTAAGTACATGTCCTCATTCCTTTTTTGTACGTTTATTCTACAGGTGTGAAAGACAAACGTGATGGGAGGGGGACAAGAGATGAAACTAGCGAAGGTGACCAGTGATCATATGACCCAAATTAAGGAACCCTGGACTCCCCATATGGGATATACCCAATCATTTTTTTCGAGGAAACACTCGTTGCATTTCTTTACAGTCTGAGAACGTCATTCTCGGCCATCTAGAAATGCATATTCTTTAAATCTCTTTCAACCATGATGGGGGTGAGGCAGGTGAGGGCACAGCTGTCGGGAGCCATGGTACTCTCGTCGGGAACCATGAACCCCTGTTGGAGATATCAATAATTTCTTAATGCTTCCACTTTCTGAAAGTTAAATTTTAAGTTCGTGATTCAAGTGTGTATGCACGCCCCAGAAGAGAATAGAAAATCCCAGATTAATTTTTGACAGGTATGCCATGTCAGCTTGCTCTTCTTAAAAAAAGAACGATAATCCTATGTCCTTATAAGAAGTATCATATACTATTTAAACATTTTTTGTTAGACGTGGTACAATTCCACTGACAATTGAAGACGACCAGGAGCATCAGGATGTGTTAAATGCCATCGTTAATGCTAAAGGCTACACTAATGTTGTTTTAGGTATGATTCATAATAATAGCAAACATAATATTTTTTCGTTATCATTTGTATTATTAAATTATCATGATTTCTATTATTATTATTATTATTATTATTATTATTATTATTATTATTATTATTATTATATTATTATTATTATTATTATTATATTATTATTATTATTATTATTATTATTATTGTATTATTATTATTGTTATTGTTATTATTATATATATTAATTATTATTATTATTATTATTATTATTATTCTATCTATTAATTTTCATTTAAAAATTAAGTTAAACAAATATTTTAATGATATTTAATTAATTAATTTCTATTGGTTTTTTTTTTAATTATTCATTTCATGTTTTCTGGAAGTAGCACATCATTAAGACGACAGTGCTTTTACTTTCGCTGCTTCCTGGCTCACCTAATTATTCTTTTTATGAATAAAATGAAATATAAATTACATGACTCTTACGATTTGAATAATTTTGCACTTTATACTGTTCTTAATAATAATATTATTATTTCCAATATCAATTTTAAATACTCTCAGTTATTCGTTTATTTATTAATTTAGTCAACTTTGTACCAGTTTCCAACTAGAATTTTTTTAATCTGTAGGCTATTTTTTTCATTATAAAGGTGTTGTGTACATGAGGGAAAGTAAAAGCTTTAAGTGGCTTGATAACTCTGCATATAATTTTACTCCTGTTTGTACCAGCAACAGTTCGGCGAATAATTTTTGGATTTTGAAAAAAGACGGCTTGTACTACGAAACAGAAGACAAAACAGACGTGGAAATTGTTTGTAAAGTTAAAATTATTCCTCCATGAATTAAAAATTCACTAATTATTGTTAATCATGATGCTCCCATAGTGGAGGAACTATGACGTGATCGAACGAAGTAAAGAAAATTGTTGTAATAAGAATCAAATTATGATCTGCTGACGTCACGGTTAAGCTGCAGTTGTCCTCATGTATTGGTATTACTATTGGAAGCTCCCGATTTGTTCGTCGACGCGACGCTAGAACGGAATCACCGTCCTACCTGGCGTCCTACGTTCTCTGCACTGCACTCTTCTCTGTACTGTAGATTTGGTCAAGTTGCGTTCTACAATCTACTCGACGAGGTGACCTTTAACGTTCTCGCATTCGCAAACGACGTTTGACGTCATTACTTTACAGTTTCCAACTGGAAATTTGTTAATCTGTAGGCTATTTATTTTCATTATACAGGTGTTGCGTAGGGCATATCCCTTTAGTAAGATAAAGTTGTATTGTATTGCATTACACAAATATGCAACTGCCCCTGTTGTATAATAAGTAACGCTACACCCCCCCCCCGGGCCTGGAAATTAATACCCTATAATTTCTACTCCAATACGCC